>NW_028315215.1:0-46087 GCF_054131065.1 Drosophila arizonae
AAAACAGCTTTTTGTCAGTTGAAAAAATGTCAATGTGTAATATCTCACCAGGGTATGATGGGATTGGTGTTTCTCCCAGAACATGTTTTTTTGGATGTCTGTCATACTTTGCCCTAGTGCAAGTTTTGCAGTTTATCTGGTTTCTGAAACAGTTTATTGGCTTGTCTGTTGACTCAATTGTATATGTCAGCGACAGCTCATATGGATGGTGGCTGCGTCTGACGCTATCTCCCCTTGCAAGGCGTTAATATTTTGTCGAGATAATGCGTCTGCGACGTGGTTCTCTTTTCCAGGTTTGTAATGGATTTTTGCGTTATGTTCATCTATATACGCTTTTCCATCTTTTAATTTTTGCGTTAGGGTTTCTATCTGACACAGCAAAGGTGAGAGGTTGATGATCTGTGTAGATATTAATGTCTCTCGTACCATACAGGTATTGCTGTAGCTTGCCTAACGCCCATACGATAGCTAATACCTCTCTTTCATTGGTGGCGTAATGGGTCTCCCTGTCTTTCAGAGTTCTTGATATCATGGTAATGGGCCTACCATCTTGTGATAGTACCGCACCAATACCATATGCAGAAGCATCCGTCGTTAGATCGAATGGCTTCTTGAAGTCTGGATATCTAAGAATAACGTCTTCTGAAGCTAGGATATTTCTTAGTCTCTCGAAGGCATCCCTCTGGTTGATGTCGAAGCTGATAATCGTTTTCTTTGACATGTGCTTGCTAATGGAACCATTTTCGCCTTTCAGCATGCTTGTTAATGGCTTCGCGATTGCAGCAAAGTCTTTAACAAAACACCTATAGTAACTGGCCATGCCCAGAAATGATCTAAGCTCAAATAAGTTCTTTGGTTCCGGATATTCCTGAATAGCCTTAACCTTTTCCGGGTCGGTTTTCGCCCCGCCTTCAGTTACTATAAACCCTAGGTACTCTACTTCCTTTTTAAAGAAATGGGTTTTTTCCCTAGAAACTTTCATGTTAGCTTCACATAGCCTTGTTAAGACCCAGTCGATGTGTTTGACATGGTCTCTTTCGTTTTCTGAAAAGATTATGACGTCGTCTACGTACACATAGCATGTTTTGCCAATTTGTTCACGCAGTACGTCATCAATCGCTCTTTGGAAGATGCTTCCAGCATTCTTCAACCCGAACGGCAATCGACAAAATTCATACTTTCCTCCATTTACAGAGAAAGATGTTTTTTCACGGTCTTGTTCCGCGAGAAAAATCTGGTGATAGCCGGATTTAAGGTCCAGAGTTGTAAAGTATCTAGCCCTTCCTAGATTGGCCAAAATCATGGGAATGCTTGGCATTGGGTATTTGTCGGCAATAGTACGTTCGTTTAGTTTCCTAAAGTCGATAACTAGGCGTTTATTTTTGTTACCATTTTCGTCACGACCTTTTTTATCGACAACCCATGTCGGGTTGTTGTAGGGTGACTTTGATGGTCTGATAATGCCATTTCGCATTAATTCTTTGATTTCGTTTTTTACGAAATCAGCGACACCCATAGGGTGTGGGTAAAGTTTAGAATAGACTGGCTCATTGTCTATTGTGCGTATTGTGGCCACTACAGAAGTATTAAACGGCAATGCTTCGTTAGAAGCTGAAAATGCCTTTACTTTGTTTAGGATCATGTTGTTAAACTCGGCCCTTATGGCTTCTGGTACGGCAATATCATCGACATTTGTAAAGTTTACATTGTCGCATATGTGGTGCTGCAGTTTTTCGGACTCAGTCCCATAGTTGATTGTGCCATCTTCGGCATTCAAAGTTGCTCCTATCTGCGTTAGCAAGTCGAAGCCTATGATGCCGTCGAATGGAGCCAGGGAGTCTAATAGAAAGAATGATGTTGTTACGCCGAAAATGTTAATTAAACATTTCTGGTGAACCTTGTTAGAACCATAAATGGAACTAACATTGAATGGGGTTTTAACTGGCCTTATATTTTTTAGCCCTGTTAAGGGTCTAATATAGTTTTTTGGCCGCCCCCGTGTCGATTAAAATTCTTACATTTTTCCCTGCCAGCTGCCGTTCGACGAACGGTAGCCTGGAGCGTTCCCTAAAAATTAATCGAGTCGTCCCCTGTCGCCGAATCGGAGTCGTCGTCGACCTCAGCAACCTCTCTGGAGGCTGTTTTATTATAGCTATGGTCGTCATTGTCGTGGTTATGTTGCACAGTAGTGTGCACCCGCTGACGCCTTTGGCCTGACACGCGTTCAGATGGATTTGGTCTTTTTTGGCCTCGTGCACTTTCTACTTGCGAATTTTCGGCATGATCCTTACTGTATTGCGTTTGTTGTCTAAATTTTGCTGTTGACGCATCGACGTCCATAGGTTCTTGTTGTTGTTGACCCTGGTCCACTTTGTTGCTACTATTCGCATAGCTTTTCTGCTGCTGTTGCTTGCCCTGTTTTTTGGTATAGTGGGGGTTTCTTTCTTGGCCACGTTCGGCATCGTTATTTTTTATCTGCTTCTCATATGAGCGTCTTTGATTTCTATTACCCTCAGTTGCGTGGGTTTTATCTTCCAACGCTTTTGCATATGTGGCTGCGAAATTGCTTCGCTCGATGCTAGCCTCTGCCTCTCTGGCCAAAGCCAGAGCAGAGGGCAGGTCTTTCGGCTGCGCGGGGAACACGACTGATCTCAAGGTCTTCTTCAGGCCTGAGATGAATGAGTGCAGCGCATCGTTCCTAACCTCCTCATTTAGCATTACTGCTCTCTCCTGATCATGGGTCATTACTACCTTGTTCGTGACCAGAGTTAGCTTGCGCTCGACCTCGTCATAATACTGCATTAAGGTAGAGTCGCCCTGTCGGATGTATGCTTATGTGCAATTTATGCAATTTCGGTTTTTGTTAAAATTTGCCCTCTACCCCTATATCCACCGCTTCACCCTCACTTTTGTGCTTTGGCAAATACATGCATATTCATGTTATAATCATAATCTGAATGTCCACAAAAAAGGTTATTAAACAATTAAATTCTCATAGTAAGCGCACACTGCAGCCCATGCGTGTTTATGCTTGCGTGTGTGTGTGTGTGTATGCGTGTGTGTGTATGTATGCCTGAGTGCGTGTGTGTGAGTTTGGGTGTGTAAGCGTGTTTCTTGTGTAAGCTGAAAGACGCCAAAAATTATTGAAATAGCTCTTGCTACAAGGGTTCAGGGGATCTCGTATGCGAGCAGTCTTGACTAGAGCTTTCTTACTTGTTTGCTTTAATTTGATTGATATTTAAATATATTTTTAACAACTTATAATCATGGCATCATTTTTTCAACCACCGCAAGCCGTATCTGTGAAGTTTTAGAATATATATGTTTTACCTGACGCTTGAAATTGAGTAGAGCATCACAGTATTAATCTGACGAAAAATTTTACCCACTTGCACATTGGCAATGAAAGCAATGCAAAAGGGACCAAGTTCCTAAATTTTTTTATTCCTATCGAATCCTGAGAAACATGCCTCTCAGCCCAAAACTTTGTAGCGTCTTAAGTAGTTTCCTACTGAATTGGGAATGTTCTTATATTGGTGTTCAATACTTTCAATGTTCTATCAATAGAGTTGAATACATATATTTCCTTGTATATACTTAAATATGTGTCGGATATTTCTGCAGATTAGATAATTTTGTGGAGTGCAGCGTGTTCCTGCACTGTTGCCCTTCTTCCTCTTGCTAATCAACTGTCCGATTTTCACTAGTACGTTCGATTACATCTATCGTAACCAACTGGCAACCTCGTCAGGACCACACTCGATATTAGTGTTAATTAACATCTCACTCTATCAATATTACCCAATACTATGCATGAACCGATATATCGATCAGATATTCTATTCGAATAATACTGTCATCTCCGACATATGTATGTACGAATTTACGTTATATCGACTACATTGCCTATATGTATATACATATCCTTATATACACTTGCCAGAAAAAAATAAATATGATAAATAATAGTATTATTATCAATATTATATTTTTTAGTGAAAAACTATTTAATAACACACATTAATCAAAAATTAAAAAAAAAAAATAATATTGAACAGGTTTTTTATACCCTGAACCCATTGAAAATAGGAAATCAGGGTATAATGGTTTTGTTGAAATGTATGTAACAGGCAGAAGGAGGCGTAGCGGACCCCACAAAGTAAATATATATTCTTTATCAGGGCGACGAGCTGAGTCGATTTAGCACTGTCCGTCCGTCCGTATGTATGAACACGTCGATCTCAGAAGATATGAGCTAGAGACTTGAAATTTTGAGTCCTAGGTCCGTGTATAAATTAATTTGATGAGTCTGTCCAACGATGAGTTGTTGAGATGATAGTTAGTCCCACGATGCTTTATGCTGCTAGGTGGCTGATATGAGGCGTCATCGGTACTTCTAACTCGATAAGGGCTCTATGTTCCTTGGCTCAGCTGATACAATGTCTCCGACACAATTGAAATACAAATAGTTTATTCGGATTGATATTTATTGAAAGCTGGCGTTAGGTTTGGATTCTCAAACAGAACTGATTTTCCGCTCCAAAGCGAGTCGGAATGAGGCTATTCTAAACATACAATTGTCAAGCTTAAGCTACCCATTATAGCTGACACAGCATAAGCTACAACGTCATAGTCGGCGAGCCGACTTCAGCATAAGCGATAACGCTGCTCTTACGACATGCGCAAGGGATCAGGTTACCGTCGCTGGCCGCTGCGATCAGGGCACTGAACTGAGGCATTCGCCGCGTCAGCACCATGCGCGCAACTGTTTACCCAATGATATATAAAGTCTTAAGTTGCTACGTGCGAGGGGCACTCGTTAACTACTCCCCCCTTAAAACTTTGGGCGTCCTCGTTCATCTTGAAGCTGTTGACAATCCTTTGCATTTTCCTTGAAGTCTGCCTTCTTCTCAGTCCTAGGTAGAGTAGAATGGAACCGCAGCATACGAGGCTGATCACTACTCCAATGCTGAACCACACCTTTGGCGACCCTGCAGATCTTACTTTTTCTTCTAACTCCTGAATGACGTGAAGATTGTTGTTGTTCATTCTATGGAGCAATGGCATGCTGAGTACCGGCTCATGGCTGATGATGTTGATTAATGGGGAAGCCGCTATGCCCGGTAACTTGTCCAGAGCTTCGCGACGATTTGCAAACTTGGTACCGTTTATGATGGCCATGTGTTCATAAGTGATGAGATAAGTGCCATTGACCTGTATCTCTGGACCGTCATCGGTGCTAACTCGTGCTGGGCTTTCGTTTATTACCATGATGCCGTCGTCCACATAGGTGATGGGTGCCAGGTGGCTGGGTTGCGTATAGCATTGCGCTTTGCCACCCGCATGCAGAGCCTGTGCGCAGGTATCTCGAGATGCTATCTTGCAAAACGATGTGTGTGTTGTTGTAGTGCAGGTGGAGACCGCCAGGACGTCGTTTTCGTATTACGCTACGGTATCGTCTTGGAGTTGAAGAACGGTGTGCTCATGTGAGACCGGAAGAATGATGACCTTTTTACATACAAATTTAATTCTAGGGTAATCTATTAGTACATGGATTATGTTCTCGGACTGAAGGACTTTAATATTGGATGCTTCCAATAGACTTACTATAGGGACATCTGTGGGATGCTCAACTAATACGGATTTTAAGTCGTCGTGATCAAATATTGTAGGATTAATTGTATTTGATTTAGCAAGTGTGATTGTAAGCATTAAATTTTGAACTTCAGTTATCAACATTCTATTCCTAGCCAAAAGTATCTCATATAAATGCGAAGTGTCGATTTGCTCTTTCTTTTTTGTCTTGATTAGTTGATTTACTGTATCGGTTAACTGGTTTATTTGTTTTTGGGTTTCTGTATTTATCTCTACCTGTCTATTGTTTGATTCGATTAACTTTGACTCTGTTATCTTAATTCTTTCCAAATCTGATGCGTCGGGTGTGCCAGCCACAACTTTTAGCACTGTCCCTAAAAAATCTAAGCTTCTGGCAATCCTGTGGTGTACTTTCAATACGGACAAAAGGTTTCTAAGATGGTCTGTATCAACATCTAATAACTTCCTCATATGAGACTGAGGATACAACTCGGACAACTTTTCTGTTTCTTTTAACATTACGGAGAACTCTGTCAGGTTGCTAGTGTGCCTAACATAGTCACGCTGTTCCCATACCAGTACGTCCCCGTCTACAACAGGAATGTACTTGGAATGCGAATAATCGGTGATCCGAGCATTTACCGTCGCCAGCAAGATTAAGACTGGCGTAATGATCCTGTGAGAGTAAAGAAATTTAAATCTATGAATTCCTTAGTTTTATCACTAATCTATTAAATTCTTATTTTAAATTGTCCTTGTGGACCACCCTCCCCTTGATAAGAACAGACGTTCCTAGGTCTGCCTGAACAGTTTTTTCCTCACATAAGGTGGTGAGCTTGTTACCTAACCTCCTGTTGGTCTTAACGAATACCTTTTCTCCCACCTCAAACACTTTATTCTGCCTGTTTGGATTGTTTCTATCTAGCTGCACCTGTTGCGTTTTTTCCACTTTGCTTTTAATTGCTTTTTTAAACTCATTGGTAGACGCATGTATCACCTCAATCGGTTTTTTGCCTGTTACAGAATGTAGCGATCGATTATACTCCAATGTGGCATGTATGATTAGCTCGACTGTGTCGTCTATTTTCCTCTTGATTTTTAGGCACCTCGCTATTTCCAACAGAGTACTGTGAAAGCGCTCTTCCTGGCCGTTGGAGGTACTGTGAAGTGGTGGTGCATTCACAATGTCTATTCCATATCTGTCCTTTAATAATGGGGTTATTGTCTCTGAATTAAAAGACGCCTCATTATCGCAGTATATTACTTTCGTTTTTGGGAAGAAATTGATGGCTTGGACGATAGGATTTTTTACATCTGTTATCGTTCGTGACATTATTGGTTGTACCATTGCAAACTTTGAAAATTTGTCAATACATGTTAAAAACAGCTTTTTGTCAGTTGAAAAAATGTCAATGTGTAATATCTCGCCAGGGTATGATGGGATTGGTGTTTCTCCCAGAACATGTTTTTTGGATGTCTGTCATACTTTGCCCTAGTGCAAGTTTTGCAGTTTATCTGGTTTCTGAAACAGTTTATTGGCTTGTCTGTTGACTCAATTGTATATGTCAGCGACAGCTCACTATGGATGGTGGCTGCGTCTGACGCTATCTCCCCTTGCAAGGCGTTAATATTTTGTCGAGATAATGCGTCTGCGACGTGGTTCTCTTTTCCAGGTTTGTAATGGATTTTTGCGTTATGTTCATCTATATACGCTTTCCATCTTTTAATTTTTGCGTTAGGGTTTCTATCTGACACAGCAAAGGTGAGAGGTTGATGATCTGTGTAGATATTAATGTCTCTCGTACCATACAGGTATTGCTGTAGCTTGCCTAACGCCCATACGATAGCTAATACCTCTCTTTCATTGGTGGCGTAATGGGTCTCCCTGTCTTTCAGAGTTCTTGATATCATGGTAATGGGCCTACCATCTTGTGATAGTACCGCACCAATACCATATGCAGAAGCATCCGTCGTTAGATCGAATGGCTTCTTGAAGTCTGGATATCTAAGAATAACGTCTTCTGAAGCTAGGATATTTCTTAGTCTCTCGAAGGCATCCCTCTGGTTGATGTCGAAGCTGATAATCGTTTTCTTTGACATGTGCTTGCTAATGGAACCATTTTCGCCTTTCAGCATGCTTGTTAATGGCTTCGCGATTGCAGCAAAGTCTTTAACAAAACACCTATAGTAACTGGCCATGCCCAGAAATGATCTAAGCTCAAATAAGTTCTTTGGTTCCGGATATTCCTGAATAGCCTTAACCTTTTCCGGGTCGGTTTTCGCCCCGCCTTCAGTTACTATAAACCCTAGGTACTCTACTTCCTTTTTAAAGAAATGGGTTTTTTTCCCTAGAAACTTTCATGTTAGCTTCACATAGCCTTGTTAAGACCCAGTCGATGTGTTTGACATGGTCTCTTTCGTTTTCTGAAAAGATTATGACGTCGTCTACGTACACATAGCATGTTTTGCCAATTTGTTCACGCAGTACGTCATCAATCGCTCTTTGGAAGATGCTTCCAGCATTCTTCAACCCGAACGGCAATCGACAAAATTCATACTTTCCTCCATTTACAGAGAAAGATGTTTTTTCACGGTCTTGTTCCGCGAGAAAAATCTGGTGATAGCCGGATTTAAGGTCCAGAGTTGTAAAGTATCTAGCCCTTCCTAGATTGGCCAAAATCATGGGAATGCTTGGCATTGGGTATTTGTCGGCAATAGTACGTTCGTTTAGTTTCCTAAAGTCGATAACTAGGCGTTTATTTTTGTTACCATTTTCGTCACGACCTTTTTTATCGACAACCCATGTCGGGTTGTTGTAGGGTGACTTTGATGGTCTGATAATGCCATTTCGCATTAATTCTTTGATTTCGTTTTTTAAGAAATCAGCGACACCCATAGGGTGTGGGTAAAGTTTAGAATAGACTGGCTCATTGTCTATTGTGCGTATTGTGGCCACTACAGAAGTATTAAACGGCAATGCTTCGTTAGAAGCTGAAAATGCCTTTACTTTGTTTAGGATCATGTTGTTAAACTCGGCCCTTATGGCTTCTGGTACGGCAATATCATCGACATTTGTAAAGTTTACATTGTCGCATATGTGGTGCTGCAGTTTTTCGGACTCAGTCCCATAGTTGATTGTGCCATCTTCGGCATTCAAAGTTGCTCCTATCTGCGTTAGCAAGTCGAAGCCTATGATGCCGTCGAATGGAGCCAGGGAGTCTAATAGAAAGAATGATGTTGTTACGCCGAAAATGTTAATTAAACATTTCTGGTGAACCTTGTTAGAACCATAAATGGAACTAACATTGAATGGGGTTTTAACTGGCCTTATATTTTTTAGCCCTGTTAAGGGTCTAATATAGTTTTTGGCCGCCCCCGTGTCGATTAAAATTCTTACATTTTTCCCTGCCAGCTGCCGTTCGACGAACGGTAGCCTGGAGCGTTCCCTAAAAAATTAATCGAGTCGTCCCCTGTCGCTGAATCGGAGTCGTCGTCGACCTCAGCAACCTCTCTGGAGGCTGTTTTATTATAGCTATGGTCGTCATTGTCGTGGTTATGTTGCACAGTAGTGTGCACCCGCTGACGCCTTTGGCCTGACACGCGTTCAGATGGATTTGGTCTTTTTTGGCCTCGTGCACTTTCTACTTGCGAATTTTCGGCATGATCCTTACTGTATTGCGTTTGTTGTCTAAATTTTGCTGTTGACGCATCGACGTCCATAGGTTCTTGTTGTTGTTGACCCTGGTCCACTTTGTTGCTACTATTCGCATAGCTTTTCTGCTGCTGTTGCTTGCCCTGTTTTTTGGTATAGTGGGGGTTTCTTTCTTGGCCACGTTCGGCATCGTTATTTTTTATCTGCTTCTCATATGAGCGTCTTTGATTTCTATTACCCTCAGTTGCGTGGGTTTTATCTTCCAACGCTTTTGCATATGTGGCTGCGAAATTGCTTCGCTCGATGCTAGCCTCTGCCTCTCTGGCCAAAGCCAGAGCAGAGGGCAGGTCTTTCGGCTGCGCGGGGAACACGACTGATCTCAAGGTCTTCTTCAGGCCTGAGATGAATGAGTGCAGCGCATCGTTCCTAACCTCCTCATTTAGCATTACTGCTCTCTCCTGATCATGGGTCATTACTACCTTGTTCGTGACCAGAGTTAGCTTGCGCTCGACCTCGTCATAATACTGCATTAAGGTAGAGTCGCCCTGTCGGACCATCTCTAGCTGTTGACGTAGGATTCTAAGCGATGTTCTATCAGCATACGTACAGTCTAATCTTGCTATTATAGCATCAAAACTTAGAACTGTGTTGTATGAAGAAAGCAAAACTCTTGCAGTACCCTTAATTCTGTTTCTTATTATATTAACTGCTTGGTAGTGAGCGTTGCTGCCTATGTAGGGTCTGAAAAGCTCGTACGCATCTATGGCGGACTGTCTCCAGTGGACATATTCGTCCTGCGTACCATTGAACTCGGGAATAGATTTTACACAGTCCAGGGATATACTACATCCCACATCGGGGTCGATCGAGATTCTTTGGTATGCTTCAACCTGAGGTGCTTCAAGGCGTAAGCTATTCACCCTTTGGTTTACAGAATTTAGCCTAGCGTCAAATTCTTCCCTCAACCTAACCTCCTGCTGTGCCAACGCCTGACTTATGAGCGTTTGAATCTGTTCTGGGTTCATATCTGCTGTGTTTTCTAAACTGGCCTCTGAATTTGAGTCCCAGTCTTCGTCGCTGAAATATTCTCTCTTAATTTCCCTATAGGGTCCTGGGAAGCTCATCAGCTTGTACCCTTAACCTATGTAATTGACACTTTATTCACAGAGTTTCCTATGGCCGATGTTAATCGGTATGAGTAGAATGTGATAAGCTGGGATTTTTCGAGATGATTTCAACAACTTGCTTAGCTCAATTCCTTTCACTTTTATTTATATTTTTATTATCACTTAAAATCGTTTAGTTGAATAAACCACTTACATGTTATTTGCAGGGCTTATCCTAACTACTGTTGGGTTTGGGGTCGCGGGTTTCATCCGCTGTTGGGCGCCAATTAGTTTGATGAGTCTGTCCAACGATGAGTTGTTGAGATGATAGTCAGTCCCACGATGCTTTATGCTGCTAGGTGGCTGATATGAGGCGTCATCGGTACTTCTAACTCGATAAGGGCTCTATGTTCCTTGGCTCAGCTGATACAATGTCTCCGACACAATTGAAATACAAATAGTTTATTCGGATTGATATTTATTGAAAGCTGGCGTTAGGTTTGGATTCTCAAACAGAACTGATTTTCCGCTCCAAAGCGAGTCGGAATGAGGCTATTCTAAACATACAATTGTCAAGCTTAAGCTACCCATTATAGCTGACACAGCATAAGCTACAACGTCATAGTCGGCGAGCCGACTTCAGCATAAGCGATAACGCTGCTCTTACGACATGCGCAAGGGATCAGGTTACCGTCGCTGGCCGCTGCGATCAGGGCACTGAACTGAGGCATTCGCCGCGTCAGCACCATGCGCGCAACTGTTTACCCAATGATATATAAAGTCTTAAGTTGCTACGTGCGAGGGGCACTCGTTAACTTATATCACGCGCATATCGAGTTTTTCTCTAAATATCAATAATTACTCCTGATATTTGATTGTCGATTAAAACCTAATCGAAAGCTAGTTTTTTAATTAAATTTCTTACTTGTCTCTTACTTGTACTCTTACAAGTTACACGATTGAACAGCACGTTCAAATGATAAAACTTTTTTTATCAAAATGATTGATCATTAACGCTTCACCGTAAAAATCCGTGGCGGGCATTTGAAAGATGTCATACAGCGCCCTTATTGAAGAACCTTATATACGAACATTTTACAAAAATTAAAGCCTCCGGCTTTGGGCGTTTTCACGGACAGACAGACAGACCGACAAGGATAAAGTGATTGTCAAATTTATTGATGAAGTTTTATTTGATTTTTAAATGAATTGGATAACATTAGTTTCATACCCTCAAAAAATGACTGTTGGGACACTGAAATCATTGTCAATACAATATTTTCTTTCCGTTCTAAATCATATTTAAAATATTCACATATACTAACGAAATATTTTTAAACCACTTACTCAATTTTTAAAAGTATGGATCCAGAACGCAACGTTAAACGTCTTCGTAAGCTTTTCGGAGTATCGCGGACAATTCTTAAGAGGGCAGCTCGCCGACCTAGCATAAGTGACCAGGAAAGTGAAGAGCAGCAACGTAAGAGATTTCAAATGCTGCGTGAATTACGGCAACAACGAATATCTAGTCTTGGTGCCAATCAACGATACGTATTAGAGATTTGTGCAGATATGATTGGTATAGATACTGAAGAAGTAGTAACTGGCATAGTTGACGAAAATATTTATGTCGATAATTTGAATGGACTATTTGAAGCAAAGGGGCCAATGGCTGTAATGTTGAGCAACGCTCCTATGATTGGTTATCCCGTTGACTCAGGACGTTATCAAGATAAACTACGACATACGGAAGTACATCGAACTATATGCTTAACTGCTAGTACTGTAAGATTGATCGGTAAGTGGATGGTGGTATATCGGCAACAAAATGAAAAGGCAATTGAAAATCGCTCCGTAAGCGATGAAGTGGCTATGTTTATGATTAATGCAGAAGGCCCTGATTCATGCTTAAATGTCGTCAAGACATTTGTCGAGCAAGTGCTTAAGCCATCTATTGAAGCTGTTACAGATTTTGGACTTGCTGAAAAGGAGCAATTACAAAAGTTCTTCCATATTTTAAATATGTACAATACATTTCTGAAGTCGTCGGCTGCAATAGTATCTTCTCGTGTCAACTTTGACGTTTCGCATGATCTCTTTAAAGGATTTTTATTAGCACGATGGCAAATTGAAGCTAGCTCAAAAATTGTGAGCCGTGTGAGGCTAGTAGAACGGTATTTTGAGAAATGGTTACGGCAGATTCAAGGAATACTAGTTGAAGGAAAGCAAATACAGCGTGATCCTCCTGACGTCGGGCCATTACACATGTTAGTCAACTGGCGCCAAATGTTAGCTAAGCTAACCTCTATTACAGAATTTGTAACTTCTCGTGCTTTCAATAACCACAAAGATTGCCTAACATTATCGCGTTCTTCAAAGCTTCTTAATGTATGTATATTTACTAATATTGATTATTATACTCGGAAACGAGTTGAGGAGAGGCTTTTGGTTTTTTGTACATTTACTTGTTTGTCTGACGGTCCATTCTTTTAATTCTAATTAGATGCTAGTGGATATTTTTTATACCCTGTCGCCGGCCCCACAGGCGCTTTCTTACTAGTTGCTTTTTATTTTAAGCAATTCATTGGAACTATGTGCCTCAATTATTTATTTATTTTATTTTTATTTGTTTTATTTTTGTTTATTTTATTTTTCTTTAAACGCTGTAAATAACAGGTACAATTTTATTTGTGGGTACAGTTCAGCTTATGTTTGACAGAATCATATCCGGCAATAGATCGATAAATGAATCGATGAATTCTATACATAATGAAAATTGTATAACTTTAAATCTTGACCGCTAGTAACCTCTTTTCCAACATTATTAAATTTAGCAATGTTTCATCGTGAACGAGTTTAACAGTCAGCATTCGCGACTGTATTTTATACCCTGTACCTGTACCCATTGTAAATGAAAAATCAGGGTATAATGGTTTTGTTTATTACATTCTTTATTGTTCTGCATTTTATTCTTTAGCGGTGGGATAAAATCGATAACCAGGTAACATTAGCGTTAAACGAAGCAAAAGATAATGTTCGTTTTATTTCATCATTACAAAAATTTTGGGACCCACTATACAGGTAAAATATTGTAAAAATATTATTTAAATCCTTCAAAACTTAAGTAATTATAACACAGGTCATCACCAGATGAAATTATAAGTAGTTTACCGGGACTAATGGTTGCAATCCGCAATGTTTGCAAAACAGCACATTATTTTAATACTTCAGTCAATTTGACTGGACTCATGGTCAAAATATCTAATCAGCTTACTATTACCAGCAAAAATTTTATAACTGATAATGAACATCGTAGCCTTTGGGAGATATCTTCAGTAGAGATTATCGAAAAAATTGAAAAATGTAGAGATGTTATGGATCACTTCAAAAACATATATATAAACACCGTAGAGGAAATGAAAAATAGTAATGAAAGACCATGGACTGTATCTTCAGTTTACATATTTACATGTTTAGAAAAATTTCTTCATCGCCTGGAAAAAATAAAGTGTATAGCAAATACCGAAATAATATATTCAATTTTGGATCGCATATTAATAAGTGG
Organism: Drosophila arizonae; assembly: GCF_054131065.1. Taxonomy (NCBI): domain Eukaryota; kingdom Metazoa; phylum Arthropoda; class Insecta; order Diptera; family Drosophilidae; genus Drosophila; species Drosophila arizonae. The sequence goes on from NW_028315215.1 coordinate 13,919, forward strand.
AATGGAAAAATTTAATACGATGATAAAAGCTGCTCGTATAACTATAAGTAGTAAACTGTATGATCCCTTAAATTATCGCATTGAAACATTTGATACAGATTTTGAAAAATTTGTTAAAGAGGTTGAAGTAGCAGAGGTTGGAATGCAGCAATTTGTAAAATTGCTTACAACTGAATGTCCAACGGCGGAATCAATGATGTTAATACTAAAACGTTTTGAAGCATTGCATTTAGAGTGCTTGTGTTTGGATCGAAGATATTTTAAGGTTGCCGAAATGTTAGAAAAGGAAATGCTTTTGCTCAAGGATGTATATAATGAGGAACGAGGTAATCCTTTCATACCACGTAACTTACCTCCTGTTGCTGGTCGTATTGTTTGGATTCGTTCGATCTTCAAAAAAATTGATATACCAATGCAAGCGTTAAAGTTACGACATTGTGTTCTTGCCCACAAAAAAGCACAGCGCACAGTTCGCTACTATAACTACATGAATGGGATTGTTTGTCATTATGAAATGGCTTATCATAAAGCTTGGTTTGATTACGTTGAGGAAGTGCGATGTGCTCTTAATGCTCCCATTTTAACTATTAATAAAGACGAAGCTCTATATACCATAAATTTAGATCGGTCTATTTTGCAACTTATATCTGAAACCGAATGGATGTGGAAACTGCATTTAGAAGTTCCAAATATGGCTTCAACTGTAGCATATTGCAAAGATCGTATTTTTCATCCATTTAATACTTTAAAACTAACTCTGCAGCGACTCGATCGTTTACGATCATCGTTGACTCCAGTGTTTATTAATATAATGAGGTTTCGGTTGCAGGAAATATCTGTAATGCTAAAACCTTCTCTCTCTTCGGTGACATGGATATCGAAAAATTTAGAAGATTTTGTTGAAAAAGTTTGTATGGTAAGAAAAATGTACTTAAATTATTGTCTATCTAACATATTTATTGATTATTATTGTTTTGTTTTTATCACAGAAAATTCAAGAAGTGGAAATATTTTTTGGATTGATCTTAGACATTGAGGAGCTTAGAGTTATGCAAGAAATATATAATATATCTGAATTCTTATATATTTACGTTCCCGATGAACCCGTACCATCTTATCAATTTGTTGAAGAGAGTAATAAGTTGCGAGCAAAAATTGGTGAGTATTCTAAAAACTAGGAATTTCTATAACTAAAGTGTTATGTGAACTTTAAGAACGCGTACTTGAGAAGAAATCAATATGTATGGAACGCGCTGTTATCGACATTATAAATATGTTTATTGATTTGCTAGACTTTGAGCAATCAGATTCAAAAGGACGACGTGTATTTCAGCTACCAGCAGAAAAGCTAAACGATACTAATTGGCGGACTGAGGGTTTTTTGCCAATTGATAAATGGGATTTTATCCAGTTTCACAAAATATACAGAACAATTTATTTAGCACCTGACGATGTACTAAAGACCCTACAATTTCGGAATTATGAGAATATACGGTATGAACTTCATCATTTACGTAATGACTGTATGGATCTGTTTTCTTACTATAACTCCAAAATTATTTTGGCCTTGGTTGCTGGATCTAAACGATCTTTAGATTTTGTACGACAAAATATACTCAGGTAAGAAATTTTATGTAATATTAAACAAGTAATAGTATATTAATATTAAAACAAGTAAGAAAGCTCTAGTCGAGACTGCTCGACTACGAGATCCCCTGAACCCTTGGAGTAATAGCTATTTCAATAATTTTTCGCGTCTTTCAACTTACACAAGAAACACGCACACACACACACACACACACACGCACACACACACACACGCACACACACACACACCGGCATACACACACACACACACACACACATAGTCGTTCGAGTTGCGTTTTCGTGGAGTACGGTCGACGTCATCGTGATCCATCGTGGACAATAGCTTGATCTGTGTTTTTAACTGTGAAAGTGGAAAGAACTGTAGACAACGTGGTTGCTGTGGGCGCGACGCACCCAGCGACGGCAAAAAATCTATCAAAGACTTACTTCGCGGCGGTCTCGCGGAGTACCCCAGTGGTACAATCCGGTGGTGCAAGAGAGAGGGGGGCTTTCCTCTTTCCCTTTCTTTTTTTTAAGCGCGAAAAGATTTGTCACATTAGGCGTCACATTTGTGCAAATAATAAAAAATCAGGTGCATTCACTCTAACAGCTGTTAGTAGTGCTGGAAATTGCAGCGGACAATCAACAGCTCACTAACTTTGGTGAGTCGCTAAGTCTCAGCAAAGACAGCAACCTAGCTGCTGGTGTGAGGTAGCAGGTATTAAAAGTAGTGCATACTTTCGGGATCTCGCTGTAGTTAAGTTGAGTTTAAGTTACTGCGGTCTCTAAACTCAAATTATATTAGTAGGCAGTGCCCACTACAGGCTTCACGCCGTGGTAGTCGGAGCAATATGGAGGCCATGATGGAGGAGGAGCTGCAAACTTTCGCGCGCCGTTCCTCGTTGCAGCGATCGCCGCAGCAACAACAGAGGGCGTTGCCGCAGCCGTCGAATTGGAATCAGTCTCCAGTGGCTGAGTGCCAGGCACCCAAGTCTTTAAAAGAAGCGTTAGCTCAAATAGGATTTACGCTAGAGGGTTTGTCTGCCCTATTTGGAGGGCAGCGGCATATATAAATGCACTAATGAGAGAGGAGCTGGCTAGGCTGGTCAGTCTCCACAAGACGGCCGGTTGCGTTCTGCAACCGACCGGACAAAGACTGCGAGGTGCAGACCACGCTGGTCAAGAAAGTAGCTGAGAAGGCTAAAACAGCGAGCGTTGGTGCTACAACAGGTAGTAATACGCCCAAGCGGTCGAGGGAAGTTGCCACTGAGCAGAGGAAAACTCCCTCGAAAAAGCCGAGGCACAATAAAAGCGCAGCAAATCCAATAGAGCCAATGGCTCTACGGGCTGCAGCCAATAAAACCAGCCAGGCAGGTCGACAGACGACAGACGAGTTCGAGCAGCTGGACGGTTGTTAAGGGACGCAAGCCGCTGCAAAAACGTTCCAGAAGTGACGCCATCGCGGTTTCAGGTGTAGGTGGTTGCAGCTATGGGGACATGCTTCGCGTAGTGAAGAGCGACCCAAATTTAAAGCATCTGAGCGGCAACGTCCAAGGTATTAGGAAGACAGCTAATGGGGATCTTTTGTTGCAACTTAGTAGGAAGCCGGAGCATAGCGCTGAGGCTCTGCACGAAGCTGTAGGCAAAGCCTTGGGTGACCGAGCGGTAGTTAAAACACTTACCGAATCGGCTCAAATTGAGATTCGCGACCTAGATCAGTTAGCGACCAAAGAGGAGATCTTGGAGGCATTTAGGGTGGAGTTGAAGGATAGCTCACTCCCCATTGAGGCTATCAAATCGCTTCGGCCAGCTTTTGGTGGACAGCAAAGAGCTACGGTTGCTCTTCCAATTGGGAAACCTAAAACTCTGCTCGAGCTGTCCAAAATTAGAATAGGATGGGTAGTATTCCGTATCCGAGCCGTGGAGCAGCCTAAACGCTGTTTCAAGTGCCTCGATTACGGTCATATGGCAGCAAACTGTCGCAGCGACTGTGACCTAAAGGGCGCCTGTTTCAGGTGTGGAGAGATGGGTCACAGTGCAAAAGCATGCACCAAGCCACCAAAATGTAGCCTCTGCATCCGGAAAGGTGAAAAGCAGACGGACCATTCAGCAGGCAGCTTCAAGTGCCCATCCTACCGTGAAGCTGCTCGTAAAATGAATTGTTAAGGTTCTTGCAGCTTAACTTAAATCATTGTGTTGCTGCCCAAGATCTTCTAGAGCCAGACCATTAGGGAAAAATGTATAGACGTAGCTTTTCTCAGTGAGCCCCACCACTGTATAACCAGCTGCCCTAGGACATGGTCAACAGACGTTCATGACAAGCTGCGTTGTGGGTATGCGGCAACTCAACGAACGTACTTTCGAATGTTAATTCATTCAATGGGTTCGTACGTGGCCGATATGGTAACTTATGGCTTTACAGTTGCTACCTGGCCCCCAGCATGCAGCTCAGTGAATTCACGACGGTGCTCGACTAGCTTGCCGAGGATGCTAGAGGTCGGAAGGCCATTATAGCTGGAGATTTTAACTCCTGGGCGTTAGAATGGGGTAGCCTCACAACAAATGCCAGAGGTCGTATCCTACTGGAGATCTTAACGACACTAGATGTTGCACTGCTCAACACTGGCCACGAGTACACCTTTAGTCGGGCGGGATACGGATCTGTTATCGACATTACTTTTGTCACTTCATCCCTCTTTCGGGGAGCAACATGGAGCCATTGCGATAGCTATACGGGCAGCGATCATACGGCACTTCTATTCACAATAGGTGAGCCACCTGCCAGGTCGTCAACCTTGTGGAGGGAGTCGTATCGGCTAGCTACTTTTGACCCCGCGGTCTTTTCAGAGGCCATTCAGTCTCTGGGCACAATTGGTAACGCCAGAGCATGCCAAATGGCATGGCCAAATACAGATAGCAGCATGTTACGCCGCAAGCAGTTCACGCGAAAACAAGAGCCTACGTATTAGTGAAATGCATAAATAGGTGACATTCGTCGCAAATGCATCCAGGCGAGAAGAAGCTACCAACGGGCTCGCGGTAGGTCAACGTTTTTTGAAGACAGCTGAAGAGGGCCATTCGGGCAAGCAAAAGAGAATGCTTTTTAGAGTTGTGCGACTCAGCCGAATATGACCCTTGGGGCAGGGCATATAAGATAGTATTTAAAAGACTATACGCAGGTAGACAGGTGCAGCATACGGATCGTCTGGAGCTTAAATCGATTGTGGAAACACTCTTTCCAGAAAGTTTAAGCTCCATTCACGCCCCTGAGTCCGAGTCTGCTGATCAAGGCTCAACGAGCACTGAAATTGTTTTAGTTACAGAGGAAGAAATATCAGTAGTTCTCCGAGGTCTTAGAACCAACACAGCTTCAGGGCCGGACGGGATCCCAAATCGTGCGCTAAAGCTAGCCCTCGCCTTGCACCCAAGTACGTTCGCTGAATTATTTAACGAATGCCTGATCCAAGAGACGTTCCCGGCAAAATGGAAAGCCCAGAATCTGGTATTGCTACCCAAGGCTGGCAAACCTCTAGATGAGCCATCTTCGTACAGACCGATCTGTCTCTTAGACACCATGGGAAAGGTGTTTGAGAAACTGATCTGCTCTAGGCTGGAGACTGCGATTGCAAGCGCCGGAGGCCTGTCACCAAACCAATTTGGATTCCGGAAGGCCCGGTCAACAACGCACGCGCTTAACAAAGTTGTCGGTCTGGCCACTTCCGCTATTCAAGGCACCAGATGGAGGCACGGGACGAAGGAATACTGCATCATCGCGACCCTGGATGTAAGGAATGCCTTCAACACAGCTAGTTGGGATATGATACTGAATGCGCTGTCACAATATAATATCCCTAAATATCTAAGAGAGATAATAAAGAGCTACTTCAGAGGAAGAACACTGGTATACAACACGAGTGAGGGTCCCCAAACTCATACAGTGTCAGCTGGAGTACCCCAAGGCTCAGTGCTGGGGCCTCTCCTATGGAACATCATGTACGACGGCGTACTGCGCTTGGAACTACCAGCAGGCGCGCACACCATTGGCTTTGCTGATGATGTAGCTGTCGTAGCCATAGGCAAGGAGCTCAAAGATACAGAGGATATGTGCAGCGAAAGTATCAATCGCATACGAAGCTGGTTGACAGGAGCTGGGCTCGAGCTTGCGGCACACAAGACCGAAGTTGTACTAGTCAGCAGTCGCAAAAGAGTGGAAACTGCCAATATAAAGATCGGCAGCGTCACCATTGCGTCAAAGAGGGCGATAAAATATCTTGGTGTCATGATAGACACAAGATTAACTTTCCGCGAGCACTTAGAATATGTGCATAAAAAGGCAGCTGATTCTTGTAGAGCTCTCTCGAGAATCATGCTTAACACGCGGGGACCTAAACAGCAACGACGTCTCCTCCTAATGAGCGTCATTAGGTCTGTCATCCTCTATGCTGCGCCAATATGGGCAAGAGCGATGGCAACGCCGAGCTACAGCCGAGGCATTTGCGCGATCTACAGGCTGAGCGCAATCAGAGTCAGCTGCGCTTTCAGGACTATCTCCGATGACGCGGCGCTCGTCATAGCCGGTATGATGCCACTGGAGTATTTGGTCGCCGAAGCCGTGGAGCGGAATTCGCACGGGCCTACGCGACTCAACGCTGTCAGGGCGAACAGCATCGCACGATGGCAAAGAAGGTGGAATAGCACAGCTAAAGGGCGGTGGACGCACAAGCTCATCCCGGAGCTTGAACCATGGGTTAACCGCAAACATGGCGAGGTTAACTTCTACCTTACGCAGATTCGGAGCTATTTGAAGCGCTTTGGCCACGAGGAATCTGACGAGTGCCCCTGGTGCGAGCGAGGGCATGTGGAAGACGCCAACCACATTCTTTTCGAATGTGGACGGTTCCTGGAGGAGAGGCGTCGTCTGGAAGAGGCAGTGGGCCGCTCAATCAGAGCGGACAACTTAGTCAACGCCATGCTGGAATCGGAGGAAGCTTGGGAACTAACAAGCACTTTCGCGGCCACGGTGATGATGGAGCTCCGCAGAGTCGAGCGATCGAGAAGACGAGCTGTCCCAGGCTAAGGTAGCGCATAGTGCTTGCGAAGCAATGCTTTACGGCCGTCCCGCAAGCACCGCGCGCTATCCTAGCCACCAAGCAACTTGCAATTTGTTATAATTTTGTCAATAAATGAATATAAAAAAAAAAAAACACACAGGCATACATACACACACACGCATACAGACACACATACACACACACACACGCATACACACACAAACGCATACACACACACATACACACACACACACGCATACACACACAAACGCATACACACACATACACAAACATTTACATACATATACACACACAAGCATAAACACGCATGGGCGGCAGTGAGCGCTTACTATGAGAACTTAATTGCTTAATAACTTTTTTTGTGGACGTACGATCTTCATGAAACTTTCAGATTATGATTATAACATGAATATACGTGTAATTGCCCAAGCACAAGTCTCTAGTATTTGAAATACGCTTTTTACAAAAGTGATGGTGAGGGGAGGAATTTAAGGGTGGGGAGTAAATTTTAACAAAAACCGAAATTGTATAAATTGCATGTAAGCATACATTAAAAATTTGGAGACTCTAGCAATAAAGGTGTAGAAGATATAATTTTATAACTGGTTTTCGAAAAGGTTTTTTATCGATAAAAAAAGATCGGGAAGAGTTATCTATTTTTAATGATAAACTTGATATGCGCGCTGTAATTACGGACATTTTAAAAAAATTTGAAGTCTCCTAGCTCTTATATCTTCTGAAATCGACGCGTTCATACATACGGACAGACGGACAGACAGACAGACGGACAGGGCCAAATCGACTAAGCTTGTCACCCTGATCAAGAATATATATACTTTGTAGTATATCATGAAGATCGTACGTCCACAAAAAAAGGTATTAAACAATTAAGTTCCCATAGTAAGCGCACACTGCAGCCCATGCGTGTTTATGCGTGGGTGCTTGTGTGTGTATGTGTTTGTGTATGTGTGTGTATGTGTTTGTGTATGTGTGTGTGTATGTGTGTGTGTGTATGTATGCCTGTGTGTGCGTACGTGCGTGTGTGTGCGTTCGTGTTTCTTGTGTAAGCTGAAATATCTATTGCTCCAAGGGTTCAGGGGATCTCGTAGTCGAGCAGTCTCGACTAGAGCTTTCTTACTTGTTAATGATAAACTCGATATCCGCGCTGTAATTACGGACATTAAAAACAAGTAAGAACGTTGCAGTCGGGCGATACCGATTGCAGAAGACTCATTCACAGCCCAAACGCTGTCAACCAGAGTATATAGTGCAATTTTCAAGTCTAGTGCGCAACAAAAAACAGGGCATGATCCCATTTAAAATGGGAAAATCATCGATAGCTATTGCTATGATCATTGCATAATTGCATTCAAATTACATGCATATGTATATAATTTATACAATTTTGACTTTTAATAATATACATGTATTTATATCCATATATTGGATACCGGCTTCAAGCTAGCAGCAGATCAGCGCGATTTTACTATACATGTGCACACACTCATCGTCTATTCTATGCGTACAGACAGAAGCGCGCCTTTTCTCACATTCTTAGAATTTCGATTGATTTCTGGACTTTCTAGCCGTTACTGTAGTTTTGTCTGATGACGCTCTCTTATTAAGCTATTCTATTTTAGCAGCTGAGTGCTCGAGCAAAGCAATGGCGCGGGTGCTAAGGGCGACGCAAGTAACGTTAGAGTAGGGAGGTTCGAACCTCTACTATGTTTTTTTTTTTTTTTTTCATACATTTTTCGTTTTTTATAAAATAGATATTTTATTGGGAAGGTGCGAGCTTGACTGAATGGCACTTAATACTTTTCATTTTCTTAGTCGAATAATTTTATAAGTTTAAATTTGTTTCTTCTTAAATAGCCCTCAAATACATATATGCAAATACATACATATGTATATATGTAAGTCTGCACGCATAGCATCAAGCATTCCAGCCTTATACACGCGCTCATTTGTATGTGTGTATGTATGCACACATAAATGCGTACTCTAGCATATTCTAAGAATCTCGTTGCGATTGATTTGTCTTTGCATTGTTTTTGAATTTCCAGCCACCACTCTGGCTTTTCTTTGCTATGTGGCGTCATAACAATAATGTGATTTCGTTTTAACTTCTATTGATCGAAACGACGCGGTGGTGCTGTAGGCTGAAGCGCCGACGACCAATATTTTAGCTATTTTGACAAACATGCTGTTTGGGTTGGGTGCGAGTTCAAATCCCGCGGAAAACACTTTTTTGTAAATTGCAAATTTTTGTTATTTTAGCTTCTTTTAAATTTTTTTAAATTCATAAAAATGTTTCCTTTTGTATTATGAATATCTATTAAGCTTATTTATATGTACAAATGCATAAATAGATGGCTGACGCATATAAATGTCGCGATACGGGCACTGTAAATGCCGATTGCCACGCCCCTAGTGACCGTCGACTCCTCAATTTTAGCCAGTTCTTAGAACGAGTAACCGGTTACCTAAATGCAAAATTTGAATTCTTACGCTCAAAAAATGTGAAAATTACAGGGTATTTTTCGATATGCCACGCCCCTAAAGAGGCTTAAAAATTATTTTTGGGGCATCGATAGAGGAGGCTACCAGTAACTTAACTATCCAAATTTGAAGCTTCTAGCTCTTAAATTGTAGGAGATATAAACTTTTGCGGTTTGCCACGCCCCCTATGGGCGGACATATATCTACCATAGCTCGTTGGACTTGGGTGATCAACCCGCGTATATATACCAAATTTCAGATCTCTAGCATCAATAGTGCCTAAAATATAGCAGAATTCGAAAAATCACTATATCTTCAGGTCCGATTTGCCACGCCCCTAAGGGACGTAGATATATAATTTTTTCACCCATCTTCATAGAATTAAAACATCAACTTACGTGCAAAATTTCAGCATTCTAGGTTTATAACTTTAGGAGATACAGTTTTGTCCGATTTGCCACGCCCCTAATGGGCGGAGATATATCCGCCATAGCTCGTGATCTTGGGTGGTTGGCGCGGACCTACATACCACATTTCAGCTTTCTAGCTCTTCAACAAACATGATTTCTGGAATATCGGAAAATGCATTTTCCGATTTGCCACGCCCCTAGTGGGCGGATCGGGAAAATTTTAACACTTTATAAATCGGAGATATACACGAGTATGTGTTCCAAATTTCAAGTCTCTAGCTTCAATAGCGCCGAAATAGATTGCGTTCATACGGACAGACGGACAGACGGACGGACAGCAAGACGGACATTGCACAAAACCAATATACTCATTTCACTTTCGTGAATGAGTCTAAAAAAAATTTGAAGTCTCTAGCTCTTATATCTTCTGAAATCGACGCGTTCATACATACGGACAGACGGACAGACAGACAGACGGACAGGGCCAAATCGACTCAGCTTGTCACCCTGATCAAGAATATATATACTTTGTAGTATATCATGAAGATCGTACGTCCACAAAAAAAGTTATTAAACAATTAAGTTCCCATAGTAAGCGCACACTGCAGCCCATGCGTGTTTATGCGTGGGTGCTTGTGTGTGTATGTGTTTTTAGGGGTATTAATTTTTTTTCTTGGTTTTATTACTGAAATGTGGTGTGCGAATTTTCTTTAGCAGTAAGTTAAATTTTTACCGTTTTCACATTTTTTCTCAACTCTATTATGTATTAGCCCCCTAAAACAAAAAAAAAAATTTTTAATTTCAAATGGCAACATTTTTTTTATTTTAAAAAACTAACAACAAGTCCGATTTTGAGCTTCAACGCCAAATCGGACAAAAGAAAACTTTAATAAAAAATAAGAGAAAAACTTAATATTTAATATTTTGTTGCAAAACCTTTGTTTGCGACAACAGCCTGCAAGCGATTGGGAACTGATTTGACCAACTTTTTGCAGATCTCTGGCTCTATGGAGTCCCAAGCTGCAAGTAATCCCATTTTCAATTGGTCCAGATTGTTTATACCGGTTTTGGTAAACTTTCCTCGCCAAAATTTCCCACAGATTTTCTATTACGTTTATATCCGGGCTCTGGGCAGGCGTTTGGATCAATTTGGGACAATTATGGATTAGCCAGAGCCTAGCTAGCATTGAAGTGTGCTTGGGGTCGTTGTCTTGATAGAAAGCAAAGTCTTCAAGTATCCCCAATTTCTCCGCACTCTGCTTAACATTTTTTTTTCAAAATATCAAGGTAGCCAAATTTATCGAGTATGCCATCGATAAAGTGCAAATGGCCAACTCCCGCACTCGACATACAGCCCCAAACCATGACTGAACCTCCTCCATGCTTAACAGTGCCTATTGTGTTCTTGGGCTCAAACTCAGTATTTGGTTTACGCCACACATACACCTTACCATCGGACCCATGCAAATTAAATTTACTTTCATCAGTAAACAACACCTTTAAATAAGATAATTAGCAAAAAAAGAAAGGTATTTAATATGATATACAACCAACTAACATGATTCCAAAAGTCATCCGTTTTTAGCAAGTACTCTTTCGCGAATTTTACCCTAAACGCTTTGTTCTTAGGGCTAATATAAGGCTTTTTTTGGGCAACTCGGCCATGCAAATCATACCGATGCAAAGTATTGCGCACTGTGTTATCACACACATCCTTTCCAAAGTTTGTTTTTAATGACATCCTTAGTTCCTTTGCGGTTTTAAAGGGATCAACCTTAATTTCCCTTATAATCGACCGCTCCTCCCTTGAGTTTAATCGCTTTCTTTTTCCCTCCTGGCTTTTGTTAATCAATCTTCCATCTTCCCGAAACCTTTTTATGATATCATGGACGGTAGATTTGCTTCTTCCGACCAGCTCTGCTATTTCTCTAACAGTTTTGCCATCAAAATGCAGTTTTAATATTATTTGGCGTGCCTCAACACCAGTTTGCTTCCCACGTGGAGCCATTTCGCAAAAATAATTTGTGTTACTGTACGCCTATGAGTTTGACGGCATATTGGTTTTTTCTTTGATATAGGGCTCTTGTGTCCAGGCAGCAACAGTATGAGGAGGACTGCCAGGAACCGTTTTGTACGTAGTACCAATTAACGTTATAGAAGGACGACGAGTACGTTTGCTGTTTTTGTCCCCGTCGTGTTGTTAAGCATAATTCTTGGAGAGCTTTACAAGAATTGCCCATAGATGAATTATCTTCGTGGTTGCCGCGGATAAGCTTAATCCTTTGTGTCTATACCTTCATGACGCCAAGATACTTTATCGTCCTCTTTGACGCAATGGTGATGCTGCCGATCTTTATATTGACAGTCTCCACTTTTTTGCGACTGCTGACTAGGACGACTTCCGTCTTGTGCGCCGCAAGCTCGAGCCCAGCTCCTATCAACCAGTTTCGTATGCTATTGATACTTTCACTGCACATATCCTCTGTATCTTTAAGCTCTTGGCCTATGGCGACGACGGCCACATCATCAGCAAAGCCAATGGTGTGCGCACCTGCTGGTACTTCCAAACGCAGTACGCCGTCGCACATAATATTCCATATTCCGGCTGACACTGTATGAGTTTGGGGACCCTCACTCGTGTTGTATACCAGGGTTTTTCCTCTTTATTGTCTCTTTTAGATTTTTACGGATAGTATATTGTGACAGGGCATTCAGTATCATATCCCAACTAGCTATGTTGAAGGCGTTTTTAACGTCCAGGGTCGCGATGATGCAGTATTGCTTCGTCTTGTGCCTCAATCTGGTGCACGTGACAGGTGACGGGCTTCCGGCGCTAGCAATATCGATGCTTCTATTGCGTCTATGCGTCTAGAGCCAATCAGTTTCTCAAACAACTTTCCCATGGTGTCTAAGAGACAGATTGGTCTATACGAAGATGGCACCTCTGGTGGTTCGCCAGCCTTGGGTTGCAATTCCAAGTTCTGGGCTTTCCAGGCTGCAGGTGACGTCTCCCTAATTAAACATTCGTTGTATAATTCGGCAAACGTACTAGGTTCCAAGGCGAGGGCTAGCTTTAGCGCACGATTTGGGATCCCGTCCAGCCCTGGAGCTATGTTGGTTCTAAGACCTCTGAGAGCTACTAAGATTTCTTCGTGTGTAACTAAAACTCTTTGTCGCGAAGATCTCCAGTACGATACGGCCTCTGGCATTTGTTGTGGGGCTACCCCATTCTAACGCCCATGAGGTAAAATCTCCTGCTATAATGGCCTTCCGACCCCTAGCATCCTCGGCAAGCTCGTCAAGCACCGTTGTGAATTCACTGAGCTGCGTGCTGGGGGCAAAGTAGCAGCTGTAGAGCCATAAGTTACCATATCAGCCACGTACGAACCCATTGAATGACTTAACATTCGAAAGAACATTCGTTGTGTTGCCACATACATACAACACCGCTTTGCCATTAGTATCTGTTAACCAAGTTCTATGGCAGGCGGCCATACCGTGATGAGGCCCACTGATAAAGGCTACGTCAATGCATTTTTCTCTCATGGTCTGCTCTAGTAGATCTTGGGCAGCAACACAGTGATTTAAGTTAAGTTGGAGGAACCTTAACATTTCATTTTACGTGAAGCTTCACGGTAGGATGGACACTTGAAGCTGCTGCTGAGTGGTCAGTCTGCTGTTCACCTTTCCGGATGCAGAGGCTACATTTTGGTGGCTTAGTACATGCTTTTGCATTGGGACCCATCTCTCCACACCTGAAACAGGCGCCCATTAGGTCACAGTCGCTGCCGCAGTTTGCTACCATATGACCGTAATCAAGGCACTTGAAACAGCGTTTAGGCTGGTCCACGGCTCAGATACTACCCATCCTATTCTAATTTTGGACAGCTCGAGCAGAGTTTTGGCTTTCCCGATTGGAAGAGCAATTTGATAACCTCAATAATGGCCTCCAAGATTTCCTCTTTGCTCGCTAGCTCACCTAGGTCACGAATCTCAATTTGAGCCGATTCGATAAGTGATGCAAAACGACCCAGAAGTGACGCAATCGCGATTTCAGGCGTGGCTGGTTGCAGCTATGCGGTCATGCTTCGTGTAGTCAAGACAGACCTAAATTTAAAGCATCTGAGCGGCTACGAGCGGTAGTTAACGCTCAGTCGCCTAAGGCCTTGCCTACAGGTTCGTGCAGGGCCACAGCGCTATGCTTCGGCTTCCTACTCAGTTGCAACAAAAGATCACCCTTAGCTGTCTTTCTAATGCCTTGAACGTAGCCGCTCAGATGCTTTAAATTTAGGTCTGTCTTGACTACACGAAGCATGACCGCATAGCTGCAACCAGCCACGCCTGAAATCGCGATTGCGTCACTTCTGGGTCGTTTTTGCATGGGCTTGCGTCCTTTAATGACTGTCCAGCTGCCTGATTTGAATTTTCAGCTGTAGAGCCATTGGTTCTTTTGGATTCGCTGCGCCTTTATTGGGCCTTGGCTTTTTTGAGAGTGTTTTCCTCTGATCGGTGGCAACTTCCCTCGACCGCTTGGGCATATTGCTCGCACTAGCGCTCGCTTTCTCTACTACTTTCTGTAGCGGCATGGTCTGCACCTCGCAGTTTTTTACCGGTCGGTTGCAGAGCTTTTCGGGCAGTCTTATGGAGATTGTCCAGTCTAGCCACCTCCATCTAAGACTACTTTCTAAAATAAAGGCAGAAATTAGTTCGAATAATTTTTTTAAGTAAATCGGGGCCCCTGAGCTCAAATATGAACTCAGAAAAAATCTAGAAGCTTTCGGTTACCTGGAAGGTGAGAAAATGTAAATAAGTGCCTCAAGGCACTCTTGGGGCTTAAAGGGAAAAAAGTAGTTTCCAAATAAATTGATTTTTTTTTTATACTCTGAACCCATTGAAAATGGGAAATCAGGGTAAAATGGTTTTGTTGAAATGTATGTAACAGGCAGAAGGAGGCGTGGCAGACCCCATAAAGTATATATATTCTTGATCAGGGCGACGAGCTGAGTCGATTTGACCCTGTCCGTCTGTCTGTCTGTCCGTCTGTCCGTATGTTTGAACGCGTCGATTTCCGAAGATATAAGACCTAGAGACTTGATTTTTTTTAAATTACCGTTTATACAGCGCCTACGTCGAGTTTGCTTTTAAAATTCGAAAAATCATCCCGTTATGTTTTTATCGAGTAAAAACATTCAAGTTCAAATCAGATGTCCCTATAATTAATTGTGAATGATTTTTCTTTTTTTTTTTTTTAATTTCTCAAATATTCAATATAATATGTAGATCATATGCTGAAAGTTTCATTAAATTCCGTTCAGTCAAAAATTAATTAGAAATAGTCAAATATTTGGCCAATTAACAAACGCACGTGCAGCAGCTACAACAAAAACATTCGTTGAATCACATCAGCTGTTAGTTTCGTTTAGATTTGGTAGATGGCGCAGCAACAGTGAATCTATTTGAGTTTTGCCAGCGCCACTAGAAGGAGTGAGGTGGCCTAGTGTGTTAGCTGCATGACGCTCGATCGAGAAGTCGCGGTTCGAATCCCGGTCGATGCAGCTGATGTTAATTTTTTTTTTAATTGTTTCAAAATATTTTTATATTTTCATAAATGAGTTTTCTATTTAATTTATATTTTTAAATACACCGAAATTGAAATTTTAACTATACTTTATGTGCGTTTTTAATAGTTTGGTTATTCTAGCAGATTCTTAGAATCACATCAGCTGTTAGTTTCGTTTAGTTTTGGTAGATGGCGCTGCAGCAGTGAATCTATTTGAGTTTTGCCAGCGCCACTAGGAGGAGTGAGGTGGCCTAGTGTGTTAGCTGCATGACGCTCGATCGAGAAGTCGCGGTTCGAATCCCGATCGATGCAACTGATGTTAATTTTTTTAAATTGTTTCAAAATATTTTTATATTTTATTAAATGAGTTTGGTATTTGATTTATATTTTTAAATACATCGAAATTTCAGCCATACTAAATGAGCATTTTTATTTGTTGGGTTCAGGGTAGTATCTAGTCGAGCACTCTCGACTAGAATTTTCTTACTTGTTTTAATATTTGTTTTATTTTATTTATTATATATATATATATATTATCATTATATTTTTATTATATACATTTTATTTGTATCGATGATACTCAGCAAAACAATTTTTGCTGGCCGAGCAGCATAAATGCAGTTTGCATTTTGTGCAAATGCGCTGCGTTTGTGCAGTTTTGCAGTGCTTGCACCATCTTTTTCCCGTATTGCGATCCAACCACTCTGGAAAATGGTTCTGAAGGTCACACCTTAAGTCCATTATTGGGTGATTTGATTTTTGACCTTGTTAAGTAGTTGCAAGGATCGCTGAGAAATTGGCGACTGCATAGTATGTGATGGCGACCGAGTTGATTGCGCAGACAAAGTTGAAGATGGTGAAGATAAATTGTTGTTCTTGAGTGGACGACCTGGCAAGTCTTTTGACTGATATCCCACTACACCCGCTGCAATAGACTCTCGAAAATCCGGAAGCTCAATCAATTTCTCGCTGCTCATGGTTTCCTTCTGTATACGTCTGTATAGGATGTAGGCGTTTGTTATGGCCATATCTACTAAATGGTAGAAAATTAGGGTTGTAGCATCTTGAGTTTTACTTCTTATATGGTATCGGCCCATAAGCCCATCCATCAGATCCACACCCCCCATATGAGCATTATACTCTCTAATAATTTGTGGACAATCAACTTCTACATGGCGCTTCGACTTTCTGTCGTAACGAGAGGTCTTTGCTGTTCCTTCTTGTGCATGTGACCTCTCAAACGGCTTAACGCCCACATAGGTCGATAACAACGGAACGGCCTTGTTGTCTTTCCACAGTACGTTACTAATTTCTACTCTATATGAGGAGCCCACGTACTCAGCTGAAAAACCTCTTGACTTTTCCTTGATTTCACTATCGTTTGGGAGTTTGCAGTTTAGTATCCGATTTTCTCGAATAGTTCCCAAACTGTAAATCCCTCTTGCCCGAAGGTAAACCATCAAAGGTATCGATGTGTAAAAATTGTCAAAATATATTATATGATGTTTGAAGCTTTCAACGGTTTTTGTCAAGCTGACGCACCAAGATCAGGGTAACCAGGTGATATCGAATTATCACCTGCGCCACTATATATTTCAAATCTGTATGCATATCCAAATGAATCACACAGGACAAATAATTTTATTCACCACTTGTGTGGCTTATTGGGCATGTATTGCCGCAAATGGTGCTTCATTTTTGTGCTGCACATTTGTTCATCGACGCATAATCGAGCTTGCTTAGGCACAGAGTCAAATCTTTCATTCAAAATGTCAATAACTCTGCGCGTGCGAAAAAGTGGATCATAGCCAGGCTCACCCTTTTTGATACGCTTGCTTTCATCACACAATGAGAAGTATTTCTTAATTGCTTCAAATTTGCTGCGGGTCATACAGGTTTGTATGGGTGCTAACGCGTTTTGTCCCCAGTAACTTTTCAAATTAGGGTACCGATATATTGACATGTAAATCAAAATACCGATATAGTGATGAACAGCTCCCGTTGTGATCTTAAACTTGTTCGCAATATGTTTCCTTGAAAGATGCGCGCATTGTTTCCTCGACTATCATACTTATAATGTCCGTGTTTACAAAATAACAAAATAGTTGATACGGAGTTTTCAGATCAGTTAATTTTGATGGCAACGAAGAGTCGCCTTGAAAAGCTACATTGTTTATGTGCAATTGCATTGATTGATGTCGCCATATAACTTTACTGGGTTCCTTTTTAATCGATTTAATATCTAATAAAATAAAATAATGAGTTGTATTATAATTCAAAGTAATGACTTGCTTACTAAGCCCATTAAAGCCACCAGAAGATGGTAAAGTTGTATGTGTTGCTCCTTCAATAACTGGCAATGGAGATCGAGGCCTTTTAGGAGCTTTTCGGGAAAACTCATGGTTCTGCACAGTATTTTCAATGTTTTCAAGATTACTGCACATTAAGGATACCGTAGAGGCATCTTCTATTGCAGTGTTTAGTGCCTCTGCTAGGTCTTCATCTTCTTCATCCTCGTTGTCACTTGATATACTTGATATATCCACATCCGACGGGACTGATTCGAATAGCTCCAGCAGTTGTTCATCCGTCAAATCAGACCATTTATAGCGAACTCTCAAAGCCATTATTTAATTTCTATTAACAACAAGTAAGAACGTTGCAGTCGGGCGTTACCGACTGGGGAATACTCATTCACATCCCATCAACAATTTAGTAGTTAAGTTTCGTTCTAATACTGTAGAATATACAGGTTTTTCCGATTTGCCACGCCCCAACTGGGCGTAGACACCTCATTTTTGGTCAGTTTTTAGAAAGAGATAACGTTACCCTAACTGCAAAGTTTGAATGCTTACCCTAAAAAAATGTGAAAATTACAGGGTACTTTTCGATATGCCACGCCCCTAAAGAGGCCTAAAAATTATTTTTGGGGAATCGATAGAGGAGGCTACCAGTAACTCAACTATCCAAATTTGAAGCTTCTAGCTATTATACTTTAGGAGATAAAAACTTTTGCGGTTTGCCACGCCCCCTGAGGGCGGACATATATCCGACAAAACTTTTTGGTCTTGGGTGATCAGTCCGAGTATATATACAAAATTTGAGGTCTCTGCCATCAATAGTGTCCAAAATATAGGAGAATTTAAAAAATCACTATATCTTCAGGTCCGATTTGCCACGCCCCCAACGGGCGTAGACTTATAATTTATCTTCAGACTTTATAGAATCATACCATTAGCTGACGTGCAAAATTTCAGCATTCTAGGTTTATAACTTTAGGAGATACAGTTTTATCCGATTTGCCACGCCCCCAATGGGCGTAGATATATCCGCCATAGCTCGTGATCTTGGGCGGTCAACGCGGACCTACATACCAAGTTTCAGCTTTCTAGCTCTTCAACAAACATGATTTCTGGTATATCGGAAAATGCATTTTCCGATTTGCCACGCCCCTAGTGGGCGGATCGGGAAAATTTTAACACTTTATAAATCGGAGATATACACGAGTAAGTGTTCCAAATTTCAAGTCTCTAGCTTCAATAGCGCCGAAATAGATTGCGTTCATACGGACAGACGGACAGACGGACAGACGGACGGACGGACAGACGGACAGACGGACAGACGGACGGACAGCAAGACGGACATTGCACAAAACCAATATACTGATTCACTTTCGTGAATGAGTATAAAAATCCACAATAAATAAAAATCACACACAAATCACTCAAGAAATGCAAGCAGCTGTGAAATAGCTGCTGACAACAAATTTTGCCGTTGATCCCCAAGAGTGCCTCAAGGCACTTATCACTTTTACGATGCTACTAAGCACAATTTCAACATATTCGCACATTTTAAAGTTTATTTATTTAGTAAATTACCTTACTTTTCACGAAAAAAATATTGAGTTCAATAGGTTTTATAAATTCGCTTCTATCAACACTTCAAATGACAATATGCATCAGCTGAAATTTTTGGCGCCAAATAACATATGATTCGATCATATGTTTATTAAAAGTACCGATTATTGTGTCCGAAAGCTTTCAAACTTTTTCAGGGCATTGGCAAGTATTTTTAACAGTCCTACCATTTGTAAGTTAACTAAAAGCTCTTAGTTATTTTTTAAAAATTAAAAATAAAATAAGTGCCTAGAGGCACTCTTGGGGCTTAGCGGGTTAATATGCCGGTGACCCCCAAATAAGGCAGTCAAGCCCTCCAGAGTAACTCCTGTTTTGGCTAACGCTTCTTTTAGTGAGTTGGGTTCCTGGCTCTCAGTCACTGGGGACTGATAACAGATAACGACGCGCGAAAGCTTGCAGCTCGTCCTCCATCCTGGCATCCATTTTTTGCTCCGACTACAACGACGTGAAGCCTGTAGTGGGCAATGGCTACTAATATAATTTGAGTTTACAGACCGCAGTATCTTAAACTCAGCTTAACTACACCAAGAGCCCGAAAGTATGCACTACTTTCAGTAACTGCGTCTTCACTCCAAATGTTAGGTTGCTGTCTTTGCTAAGACTTAGCAACTCACCAAAGTTAGTGAGATGGATGGATCACAATAACATCGACAGCACTTCACGAAAAAGCAACTCGAACTAAATGCTTATGTGGATATGCGTGTGTGTGTGTACGTGTGTGTGTCTTGTGTAAGCAGAAAGACATGAAAAATGATTGAAACAGCTATTGCTCTAAGAGTTCAGGGGATCTCGTAGTCGGGCAGTCTCGACTACAGCTTTCTTACTTGTTTTATATTCGTTTATTTACAACTTTACTTATATACTACATTATGTGCTTAAGGATAGTGCACGATGCTTGCGGGACGGCCGTAAAGCAATGCTTCGCAAGCACTTTACAAGCACTTTAGCCTAGGAAAGCTCGTCTTCGCTCGATTCTGCGAAGCTCTATCATAATTGTGGCCGCAAAGGTGCTTATGAAATTCTAAGCTGCCTCCTAAGGGAGCGCCCCACTGCTTCTTCCAGACAGCTCCTCTCCTCTAGGAAGCGTCCACATTCGAATAAGACGTGGTTCGCGTCCTCCACCAGACCTCGTCTGCACCATTCGTCAGTTTCTTCGTGGCCAAAGCGCTTTAAGTAGCTCCGAAAGCACTCATGTCCCGAAAGAACTTGCGAAAGATAAAAATTAACCTCGCCGTGTTTGCGATTTACCCATGGCTCAAGCTCCGGGATGAGAGTATGTGTCTACCGCCTTTTAGTTGAGCTGCTCCTCCTTCTTTGCCATCGTGCAATGCTGTTCGCTCTGACATCGTTGCGTCGTAGAGGGTCGTGGGCATACTGTTCCACGGCTTCAGCGACTTAGTCCTCCAGAGGCACCATGCCGGCTATGACGAACGCCGCGTCGTCAGAGACTATTCTGAACGCACGGCAGACTCTGATTGCGCAGTCTGTAGGTGGCGCAAATGCCCCGGCATAAGCTCGACGTTGCCATCGCTCTTCCCCATATTGGCGCAGCATAGAGGATGACGGACCTAATAACGCTCATTAGAAGGAGATGTCGTTGCTGTTTTGGTCACCGCGTGTTAAGCATAATTCTTGAGAGAGCTCTACAAGAATCAGCTGCCTTATGCACATATTCTAGGTGCTCGCGGAAAGTTAATCTTGTGTCTATCATGACGCCAAGATACTTTATCGTCCTCTTTGACGCAATGGTGATGCTGCCGATCTTTATATTGACAGTCTCCACTTTTTTGCGACTGCTGACTAGGACAACTTCAGTTTTGTGTGCCGCTAGCTCGAGCCCAGCTCCTATCAATCAGTTTCGTATGCGATTGATACTTTCGCTGCACATATCCTCTGTATCTTTATGCTCCTTACCTGTGGCGACGACAGCTACATCATCAGCAAAGCCAATGGTGTGGTCACCTGCTGGAAGTTCCAAGCGCAATACGCCGTCCTACAGAATATTCCATAGGAGAGGCCCCAGCACTGAGCCTTGGGGTACTCCAGCTGACACTGTACGAGTTTGAGGACCCTCACTGGTGTTGCTTACCAGTGTTCTTCCTCTGAAGTAGCTCCTTATGATCTCTTAGACATTTAGGGATATTATATTGTATATATATATTATATTGTATATATATATATATATATATATATATATATAGCGCATCCAGTATCATATCCCAACTATCTGTGTTAAAGGCATTCTTTACATCCATGGTCGCGATGATGCAGTATTGCTATCTGGTGCCTTGGATGGCGGAAGTTGCCAACTTTTTCTAGCGCATCTGTTGTTGACCGAGCCTTCCGGAAACCAAATTGGTTAGGTGACAGGCCTCCGGCGCTAGCAATAGAATAGAAGCCTCCAGTCTAGAGCAGATCAGTTTCTCAAACACCTTTCCCATGGTGTCTAAGAGACAGATTGGTCTATACGAAGGTGGCACCTCTGGTGGTTTGATAGCCTTGGGTTGCAATTCCAAGTTCTGGGTTTTCCAGGCTTCAGGGGACGTCTCCTTAATTAAACATTCGTTGTATAATTCGGCAAACGTACTAGGTTGCAAGGCGAGGGCTAGCTTTAGCGGACGATTTGGGATCCCGTCCAGCCCTATGTTGGTTCTAAGACCTCTGAGAGCTACTAAGATTTCTTCGTCTGTAACTAAAACAATTTGAGTGCTCGTTGAGCCCTGATCAGCAGACTCGGACTCAGGGGCATGAATGAAGCTTAAACTTCCTGGAAAAAGTGTTCCCACAATCGATTTAAGCTCCAGACGATCCGTAGGATGCACCTGTTTACTTGCGTATAGTTTCTTAACTACTATCTTGTATGCTCTGCCCCAGGGGTCATATTCGGCTGAGTCGCTCAACTCTAAGAAACATTCTCTTTTGCTTGCCCGAATATCCTTCTTCAAATGTCTTCTGGCTGCCTGGTAAGCTAATTGTTTTTCGGAATACGTACACCTACCCCGAGCCCGTTGATATCTTCTTCTCGCCTGGATGCATTTGCGACGAATGTCACCTATTTGTGCATTCCACTAATACGTAGGCTCTTGTGAACTGCGTGAACTGCTTGCGGCGTAGCATGCTCTGGCCTCAGCATTACCAATTGTGCACAGAGACTGAATGGCCACTAAAAAGGCCGCGGAATCAAAAGTATCCAGCCGATATGATTCCCTCCACAAGGTTGGCGTCCTGGCAGGTGACTCAATTGTGAACAGGAGTGCCGTATGATCACTGCCCGTATAACTATCGCAATGGCTCCATGTTGCTTCTCGGAAGAGGGATGAAGTGACAAAAGTAACGTCAATAACAGATCCATATCCAGTCCGACTGAAGGTGAACTCGTGACCAGTGTTGAGCAGTGCAACATTTAAGATTGTCAATAAACGAATATAAGAAAACACACACATACACAAACAATTACATACATATACACACACAAGCATAAACACGCATGGGCGGCAGTGAGCGCCCATCACTTTTTGAAAAAGCGTATTTCAAATATTAGAGACTTGTGCTTTGGCAATTACATGCATATTCATATTATAATCATAATCTGAAAGTTTCATGAAGATCGTATGTCAATAAAAAAGTTATTAAACAATTAAGTTCTCATAGTAAGCGCACACTGCAGCCCATGCGTGTTTATGCGTGGGTGCTTGTGTGTGTATTACAATGATTCTTAAGGTTATATTAATAATAATAATAAAGACTAAGCGTTGTGCGCTCTAAGTAGTACTGTCAGCTTTCTTCCTCCCGTTGATTGGGTTGGCCCAGCTTGACGCGTTGGACGTGGCCGGTGCAGGTCCTCGCACAGGCTTTTTCCGATTTATAGATACTGATGATTGATGATTATAGGTGAAAATAGATGTCCGTTGTTGCTGCTGCTCATTGTTGTTGCTGCTGTTGTTGTTGTTATTGTTTCAGTTGCTGTTGCCGCTGTTGTTGTTGTTGATATTGTTTCGGTTGCTGTTGCTTTTGCTGTTGCTGATACTGCTGTTGTTGCTGTTGTTGCTCTTATTGTTATACCCTGAACCCATTTTCAATGGGAAATCAGGGTATAATGGTTTTGTTGAAATGTATGTAACAGGGAGAAGGAGGCGTGGCAGACCCCACAAAGTATATATATTCTTGATCAGGGCGACGAGCTGAGTCGATTTGGCCCTGTCAATAAACGAATATAAAAAAACACACACACACACACATACACAAACAATTACATACATATACACACACAAGCATAAGCACGCATGGGCGGCAGTGAGCGCCCATCACTTTTTGAAAAAGCGTATTTCAAATACTAGAGACTTGTGCTTTGGCAATTACATGCATATTCATATTATAATCATAATCTGAAAGTTTCATGAAGATCGTATGTCCATAAAAAAGTTATTAAACAATTAAGTTCTCATAGTAAGCGCACACTGCAGCCCATGCGTGTTTATGCGTGGGTGCTTGTGTGTGTATTACAATGATTCTTAAGGTTATATTAATAATAATAATAAAGACTAAGCGTTGCGCGCTCTAAGTATTGCTGTCAGCTTTCTTCCTCCCGTTGATTGGGTTGGCCCAGCTTGACGCGTTGGGCGTGGCCGGTGCAGGTCTTCGCACAGGCTTTTTCCTATTTATAGATACTGATGATTGATGATTATAGGTGAAAATAGATGTCCGTTGTTGCTGCTGCTCATTGTTGTTGCTGCTGTTGTTGTTGATATTGTTTCGGTTGCTGTTGCTTTTGCTGTTAAAATTTTCCCGATCCACCCACTAAATCATATTAATTGTAGAGCTAGAAAGCTGAAATTTGGAATATAGATTCGCATCGACCACCCAAGATCACGAGATATGGCGGATATATCTATGCCCGTTGGGGGCGTGGCAAATCGGATAAAACTGTATCTCCAAGAGATTTACAGCTAGAGCGCTGAAATTTTGCACGTCAGCTAATGCTATGATTCTATATAGTTAAACGAAATTTATGAGTCTACGCCTATTAATGGCGTGGCAAATCGGACCTGAAGGTATAGTGATTGTTTAAATTCTGCTATATTTTGGGCACTATTGATGCCAGAGACCTCAAATTTTGTATATATACTCGAGCTGATCACCCAAGACCAAAAAGCTTTGTCGGATATATGTCCGCCCACAGAGGGCGTGGCAAACCGCAAAAGTTTATATCTGCTAAAGTATAATAGCTAGAAGCTTCAAATTTGAATGGTTGAGTTACTGGTAGCCTCCTCTATCGATTCCCCAAAAAATAGTTTTTACGTTTCTTTAGACGCGTGGTATATCGAAAAATACACTGTAATTCTCACATTTTTTGAGGGTAAGCATTCAAACTTTGCAGTTAGGGTGCCGTTATCACCTTCTAAGAACTGACCAAAAATGAGGTGTCACGCCCAATAGGGGCGCAGCAAGTCTGAAAAAACTGCATTTTCCATAGTATTAGAGCGAAAGTGAGCAACTAAATTGCTGATGGGATGTGAATGAATATTCCGCAGTCGTTAACGCCCGACTGCAACGTTCTTACTTGTTTAATTGTTGCTATTGTTGATCTATATTGCTGTTGCTGCTGTCGCTGTTGCTGTTGATATTGTTGCGGTTGCTGTTGCTTTTGCTGTTGCTGATACTGCTGTTGTTGCTGTTGTTGCTCTTATTGTTATACCCTGAACCCATTTTTAATGGGAAATCAGGGTATAATGGTTTTGTTGAAATGTATGTAACAGGGAGAAGGAGGCGTGGCAGACCCCACAAAGTATATATATTCTTGATCAGGGCGACGAGCTGAGTTGATTTGGCCCTGTCCGTCTGTCTGTCCGTCTGTCCGTATGTATGAACGCGTCGATTTCCGAAGATATAAGAGCTAGAGACTTCAATTTGTTTTTTTAATGTCCGTAATTACAGCGCGCATATCGAGTTTATCATTAAAAACCAATAACTCATCCCGATCTTTTTTTATCGATAAAAAACCTTATCGAAAACCAGTTATAAAATTATATCTTCTACACCTTTATTGATAGAGTCTCCAAATTTTTAATGTATGCTTACATGCAATTTATACAATTTCGGTTTTTGTTAAAATTAACCCCCCACCTCTAAATTCACCCCCTCACCCTTACTTTTGTAAAAAGCGTATTTCAAATACTAGAGACTTGTGCTTTGGCAATTACATGCATATTCATGTTATAATCGTAATCTGAAAGTTTCATGAAGATCGTACGTGTGTGTATGTGTGTGTGTATGTGTGTGTGTGTATGCGTTTGTGTGTATGTATGCCTGTGTGCGTACGTGCCTGTGTGTGTGTGTGTGCGTGTTTCTTGTGTAAGCTGAAAGACGCGAAAAATTATTGAAATATCTATTGCTCCAAGGGTTCAGGGGATCTCGTAGTCGAGCAGTCTCGACTAGAGCTTTCTTACTTGTTTTTTCCTATATCATGCGCATATCGATAACTACTCCCCATAATTTAATATCGATCAAATACCTTATCGAAAGCTAGTTATTTAATTATATCTCCTACACCTTTAGAGCTAGACCGTCCAACTTTTGAATATAGACTTATATGTATTTTATATAATTTCAACTTTTGTTGTAATTTACCCCCCACGACTATATCAACCCCCTCACCCAGACCTTTGTAAAAAGCGTATTTCAACTACTAGAGACGTGTGCTTTGTGCGCAGTCGCTGCTTACTGCGCAGTTAGCAGAGCCCGTTCTATTACGTGCGTGTATATGTATGTGTGTCGAAAAGAAGTGCAGACAGATTAGAATATCAGATTAGAGGGTTCAGGATTGTTTTAGTGTGGAGTCGTCAGATGAGTGAGGAGGACACGTGGTTGTGTGATTTTAAAATTATTTATTCAATTTAAAAGATGGTGTCGCTCAAAAAGGTAAAGTATATTCACAGAGTAATTATCTTGGCGTAGGGCCAAGCACTGAGAGCAGGCGGTTATGTTATTAACAGAAATCTGATAATAGCATAATCGGGCTCTGTGGGGGAGGAGCAATCCTGTTAATGGGATCTGGCATTAACATACTCCCCCCCTTGCAAGGATTGCAATACATACCGGTGTAGGATTACAGGCAGGAACCTGAAAGGACCCACCCGAAGACGGTGTTCTGGGCCATGGGACGATCGTCAGTCCTGGGGACGATTCCTGGAAGGATGACGTGAGAATACACGTGAGCCCCCAGCAAAACAGACAGCCGGATTGGCTGCGTGCTCGATCGGCCGAATTGGCGTCCGGCAATTGAGCTGCGGGTCTAATTGCAGGATAGCATCAATATTGAAATCAGATGTTTTCGAGCAGATGGTCGCTGTGCAAACCTCTCCCGGACCCATGCTAGTGGCGGAAAGACCCATGGCCCTTGCCAATGAAGCATGGATCCGAGTAGTACGGCTACACGGATCGATCAACGCTCTCACATCGAAATCCTTAACACCCGTTTGCAAAATGATAATTGCCGTGGGCAGGACGCTAACGGCCTTGTGCTGCATTAGTGTGGTGCTCAGCGGCGGCGTAACTTCCCTTGTGGACCTGGATACTGCCTGGTGCCGTCGTCCTTTGTGGCGTAGGTGTTCCGGCGAGGGCGGAGGAGGTGGACCCGCTGAGAGGGGCTGCAGCGGGACGACGTCGCTGTCGGCGACGAGCTCCTGGCAGGTGCAGTAGTGAGTGGTGGCTCTGGCCACACGTCTTGCACCCAGCCTTGCTGCGGCCGGATTGCCCTGAATGCGCCAGACAATTTGCGCAGTACTCGTTTATGAGTACTGCGCGAAGACGTTTTTCGGCCGGAAGGCCCAGAAAACGCCGGCACTTCCGCAGTTGATGCCGGGTGTCTGCTCAGGTTGAGTGGCTGGTGTCATAGCTGCAATAGACGGAGGAAAAGGTGATGGGAGATGAATGATTGTCTCGTGAGGATGGTGAGCATTGAGGTTAGTTAGACATCACAGGGGTATCATAACCAACTTATGGACGGGTCTACGGACAATGCCCCGGGAGTTAAAAACGTCCGCCATGTCGCCGACCTTCAAGTCACATTGGGCGAACTGCCATTTATTACGTTTGTGCAGCTCCTTAAGATACTCTTCCTTCCAACGAAAAAAAAATTGTTGGTGAAGAGCCTTAAGTTGCTGCCAGCGATTCAGGATAAACATCGCATCTTGCGTAATTCTGTGTTCAGTAATCGATAGAAGAGGTCCAACGACTAGGAAATGCCCTGGAGTAATGGCTTGGAATCCTCGGACATGGGTGCTATCGGTCTCGAGTTGAGGCAGACTTCTATTTTTGCCAAGAGGGTCGAAAGCTCCTCGAAAGTATATTTAGTCGTGGCAGTGGATTTATAGAATAGGGCCTTGAAACTCTTCATCCCTGATTCCCACAAGCCGCCCATGTGTGGTGCGCTCGGTGGATGGAAATGCCAGGATAGGCTATGGAGAGAGTGCTTTGCAAGCACCTCGGATTGGAGTGATTCTACAAAGTCTCGCGATAAAGTCTTTGCGGCTCCGACAAACGTTTTCCCGTTGTCGGAGTAAATCTTCTGCGGACATCCACGCCGAGCCACCAAGCGGGAGAACGCCGCTAAGAATTTTTCGGTGGTTAAGTCGGACGTGGCCTCGAGATGGATAGCCTTGGTGCTAAAACACACAATGTAATGAAGCAGGCACGTCCGGCGTAATTCTTCACATCGAAGGGGCCTGCAAAGTCGACGCCTACGACGGTGAAGGGCCTGGTGAAGGTTGTGCGATCAGCTGGCAGGTCGGCCATCATTTGCGTTTGGAGACGCTTACGATAAACTACGCAGGCGTGAGTTTATCACCGATTTGATGAGGACCTTCAGCTTAGGCATCCAGAACGGATGAGTCTCACAATTAATTGTTTCCCGCTATGCAAGGATATGCGATGGGTGAAACGGACCAGCAGCTTTGTGAAAGAGCCCGAGGAAGGGAGGATGATGGGGTGGCGTTCGTCGTAGCTTAAGAAAGCGGATGTCCTTATGCGTCCGCATGCTCTCAGGATACCTTTATTATCCAGGAAGGGATTAAGATTGCGGAGTGGAGGCCGGAAGTTGTTGCTGTGCACGTAAACAACTGATCTCTTTTTCGTAAACTCTCTTTTGGCACAAGGAGATGAACCTGGCCTGAGTAAAGTGCAATACATCAGCACTGAGCTCTTGCGACGGAGGTGGGGCGGATCTCCTGCACCGATTGATGAAACGAAACGTCCAAGCGGTGACACGGAGGGCTCGATGAAGTTCTGAAAATCTGCTTGTGAACTCAGTTGAAGGAGTCAAGGTGGCAGCATGACTTTTAGCTGCTTTTTGCTCCAGAGCAGTCTCCAAGCTAAGAGCGGGAACGAGTGGCCAGTAAGACTGGGAAAGTCGCAGCCAGTCTGGCCCATGGAACCATAGCGGATTTGAGAGAAGCTCCTGTGGGTGAGCTCCCCTGCTAGCTAGGTCCGCAGGATTATGTTCTGAGCTGACATGATGCCAGTCACCAGGATTGGTGAGCTCAGTTATTTTACTGATCCGATTTGCGACGAAGGTTGTCCAATTGCGCGCAGGCTTGTTTAGCCAGGCTAAGATAATAGTCGAATCGGTCCAATAAAAGGACTGAAAACTGACTGCTTGGGATGCCGGCAGCAGTACTGAGCTTAAGTCGGTCAGAAGGACAGCACCGCAAAGCTCCAAGCGGAGTATGGAAAGGGATTTGATCGGAGCGACTCTCGTTTTGGCGGAGAGCAGATTGACGAAAATCTGGTTGCCAAGTTCTACACGGAGATAGACGGAGCGGCTTGGTAAGCACGCTCAGATGCGTCACCCATGAAATTGGATAGTAGCTCGAGGCTGGAAGTGTACCCATCCAGGCACACGAATATCCCGAAGGCTGGAGAAGCTGAGGATAAACTCTTGCCATTGGATGCGGAGATCACCAGGCAGAGGTTGGTCCCAATCTAAACCGCGTAGCCAGAGCGCTTGCATAAATATTTTTGCACGAATGACAAAGGGCGCCAGCCACCCTGCAGGGTCGAACAACTTGGCGATCTGGGAAAGGACCGACCTTTTTGTGTAGGACTCCTGGAGAGGAATGTCAGGGGGCGAAAAAAAGAAAAGATCGATGACTCTTTGGGATAGCCTTCAAACAATCCATGGAATTGGATGTCCACTTCCTTAAGGGAAACCCCGCACTCTGCAGAGCAGACGATAGTTGCGATCACCTTTTCTTTGGAGTGTGCTCCTGCAAGTACGTCATCGACGTACATGCACTCGGAAATGACCTTGCTGGCGAGAGGCAAACGAGATCTCACGTCATTTGCGAGTTGTTTGAGAACTCTCAAAGCCAAGAAAGGAGCACAGTTTACTCCAAAGGTGACGGTGCTTAGATCGAAGTCCCCAATTTTGCCGTCTGGCTTACGGAAAAGGATCCGTTGGAAGGGGGTGTGTTTTGGATCAACACGAATTTGGAGATACATTTTAGTTATGTCAGCATTTAGTTATGTCGCCATTGATGAATTTGCATCGTGAGGTCGGACTGAAGGACCGGACCTGGATGAAGAATATCATTCAGGCTCTTCCCATTGGCACGATGCATTGAACACCACCCTCACTTTGGTGGTGGTGCTGTCGAGCTTAAAGACCGCATGGTGAGGAAAGTAAAAGTTACTCATTGCAGGATTGCAATGTGAGAACACTGGCCTCATATGACCCAAGTCGAGATACTCTTGCAGGATAGCTTCGTATTCGGCCTTGAGTGTCGGATTCTTGGACAATCTGCTCTCATTTTTGAGAAACTGCCCCAGAGTGATGGATCGCGAGTGACCTAAGTCAAGGGGGGTCCGGATTTTTGAACGGAAGAGTCACGATGTAGGAGCCAGACTTGTCTCTCCGTGTGGTTCGGACAAAATTATCCTCACACGCAGAGTCCGGCTCACTGGTTACCTTGGGGAGATTCTCCATTTCCCAAAATTTAGTGATGAGGGTGGTCGAGCTTTTCATCGTGGACAACGGTAATCCTAGTCGTGAAAGCGGAAATCGACTCTTGAGGCTTCTTTGTGACTGGACCCGTAAGAATCCAGCCGAAGATTGTCTCTTGGCGCTCAATTTGAGCGCTCTTGGAGACTTGTGGATCAACTAATGGGATGTCGGGCAGATTGTTTAAGAGCTGTTGCAGAATGGGGTACGATGGCAGATTGCCGGAGAGCCGTGGGATGACCAAGGCTCAGGCCTCAATTCGAAGTCGAGGTTTCAGTGGAGTGCCGATGTGGAAGTCACAAAGCTTCGTTGATTTTGCTGCCACAGAGTGGCCTAGACCGGACACCTGCGTTTGCACGGATCGGAGTGGTAGCTTCATCAGACGGAACAATCGCTCGGAAATGAACGTCGCTTCGGACCCCGAGTCGATTAGAGCCCTGGCTGGATATGTAACCCCCAAGTGATATACATCAATTACGGCCGTATCAAGCAGAACCCCTGGAGTATCGGACGTTAAATACGACTGCACATTACGAGGTACTTCGGACGTACCTGGAGTCACAGCGGCTCCGGCCGAGGAGCTGGTTGATGTGTATGCTAGTGCAGTCGCGCAGTTGGTGACCTTGAGCAATGCAGTTCAGGCAAAGTTGCCTTCGCTTTATGTATATCTCGCGCGCTGCCAAAGACGTTTGGATGAAGCGAGGACACAGACTAACCGGATAGTCCTCTTTAGCATACAAATCGCACTTTATGGATTTGGAATGGACTTGTGACTCGAAGGCATGGACTTTTTTATGAGAGTTGCTGACCGTGGATTTCGGGTCTGAATCTGGGACTTTCGGGAGGGACCTATCACCTTCCATAGCTTCAAGCGCGCGAGCATGCTCGCTAATGAAGAGACTTACGTCTTTCCAGGCTGGGATGTCTGATTTTCGTGTTAAAGAATGCTCCCAGAGAGATCGAGTGTGTTCAGGTAACTTGGAAGTGCACAAGAACACAAGGATACAATCCCAGTTTTCCGTAGAGATTTGGGCTTGCTCGATGGCAGTGACACACCAATGAATGGTGCCATGCAATTCTCTGAGAGCCGCGCCTGATTCCTTAGTGACTTTGGGGAGATTGAGAAGGATCTTATGCTGGCTGTTCACTAACAGTCGCTTGTTCTCGTACCGGTCACACAAGGCGTCCCAAGCTGATGCAAAGCCGACGTTCGTGAGCGGGCACTCGGCGACTAAGGCATTTTCATCACCTGCTGTCTTTGAGTTGAGTTGGAATAACTTTTCCACCGGAGTTAAGCGCGGATTCTGAATATAAATGGCAGTAAAGAGATCACGGAATGTTGGCCAGCGCAAGTAGTCGCCATGGAACACTTCCGTTGATACGGGTGGTAGACGACAGCCTCCAGACGAGGCGAAAGGAGCGGACATAGGAGCGGGCGGTGTACTCGATGCGGAAAGTGCATCGATCTGTATACCCAGATGGGTCGTACACCGCTAGTAGACAAAGTAACAGTTGTCTAATTTGGCCTCCATGGCTTCAACTTCGCCACTGCTCGCCCCTTGGCTCAATGGCACAGACCTTATACTGCTGCTCAGCATCATCCCACAATGCCTTGACACGATCTCGGCGGATCTCGAAGGCTCGGAGCTGAGCCGCATGAGTGGCGTTAGAATCTCCGGGACCGTCGATGCGGGCTTCGAATTTAATGAGCCTATCCGCAGCAGCGATGAAATCGGACAGAAACATATTGACTGATACTGCTGGCTTCGGACTGGACCGTGTAACGACGGACTGCGCTTGAAAGTGCTGGTGGTCTGTGGTTTCCCGGACGGAATGGGAGATGCGGAAGCACTGCGCTTGATCAGACGGGAAGCAGGTACAGTCAACTGCGCTCGGCTAGAACGATCGGACATGGAGGCTTACTCGGACTCCGGGTTAAGCAAAGTCTGGAGAGGCGGCAATGAAGGCAGAGTTTGATCACCGAATCGAAATTTATTAGACCCAAAAAAACGTTTTTTTGGGGAAAAATAAATAAAAATACAAAAAAAGGAGAAAAAACAAGTAAGAACGTTGCAATTGGGCGAGTATATAGTGCAATTTTTAAGTCTAGTGCGTAGCAAAAAAC
>NW_028315216.1:0-36309 GCF_054131065.1 Drosophila arizonae
AACGATTATTTTTCTTCTTTGGAAGCGTCCTCTTTTTTAGGTACGATCCATATGGGTGAACAATAGGGTGAATTAGATTTTCTAATGATTCCCTGTTCTAACATTTCATTAATTTGCTTGTTGACTTCTTGGTCAAGAATTTGAGGGTGTCTATAAGGGTATTTATAGATGGGTTTGTGTTTAGCTAGGTTTCATGTTTAGCTATTATTTTATGTTTGATTGTACTAGTAAAGGTCAAATTTGCACATTTTCTGTACTGAATGTCACTATAGTCGTAAAGTATTTTTTTTTTTTATTTTTTTGTTTCTTCTGGATTTAGATGATCCATTCTGTATTCGTATTTTTCTTCAATATTATTATTTATTTCGTACGAAAATAAGTCGTACTCGAATTCTGTTGGAGGGTAAGGGGTTTCATTGGAAATTTCTTTATTATATTTGAATATGGTTATGTTATCTTCTGCATAATTAATGATGGCTTTGGATGCCGAGAGGTAATTTCTACCTAATAGTATATCGTAACTGTCTGAGAAATTGTGACAATAGAATTTTTGTATAGTGGGGCAGAGTTTGCTGCTTGCGAATGAGACGCTTTTATTGAGTTCTATTATACCTTTAATGGTTTGGACTATTAGATGTTCTTTAGTTTCTGGGAAATTGAAAAAGTCTTTATTAATAAGGTTTATGGAAGAACCTGTGTCTATTAGGCATTTAAGGGGTGTATCATTTAAGATGAGTCTGATGTAGGGGTTTGTTCGATTGGTGTTATCGGTCTGGTTTGATCCGAGGCAGATTGATGAAAATTTTCTGACCAATCCATTTTAGTCTATCCGCTGTTGCTTTCTCTAATTCGTTTAGTTGGTTGGTTAGGGAAAGGACTTTGAGTTTGAGTGGTCTGTTGATAGTTTAGAGGATTTTGTTTCGTTTCGTGATTTAATTTGCTACAGAACTAAGTATAAAGTTGTTGGTTAGTAGGATTATTCTGTCCTGCTGAAGTGGATTGATAATTATTTTGTTTGTAATTCGTTTGATTTTGAGTTGGTTTATAATTTGTTTGAGTTTGGTTTTGTTTAGAATAAGTTTGGGAATCGGTTGACTTTGTCTGCGGTTGGGTTTGTCTGCGAAACTATTTTCATAAAAGCCTTCTCTTTGGGCTACTTGTTTTAAATTAGACACTGTTGAAATATCAAACTTCGCTAAGGTCATATAGAGCCTATCTGGTAACTTTCTAGTAATAATTTCTTTTACAGTATTATTCATTGCATTTATATAGAGTGTAGCATTGGCGGGATCGCCTTCTAATGTTAATTTGTTTATAATTATGAATGTCTTATGTTCTAATTCTTCAATAAACTTACGAAGGCTTCCGTTGAAATTGGTGTTGTACAAACGTCGTAGAAGTTCCTCGCAAGGTGTATGAGTTTTGAACTCACTAATCAAGGCGGATCGAAGACTAGACCAACCTGTGGCTTGTGTGAGTTGGGACACTCGTTGTGCTGCTCCAGTTAGTAGCATCTCGATGGTTCCATACATTAAGCTATGCTGGCGGACGTCTGGATCTGTAAGCTCTGGCGGTTCGCCAGCTATGCAGATCTCTCCTACTATCTCGCTCACTCACAGCATAACACTAGCTTCGTTCACTCACAAGCACTTCTCTTACGCACGGCTACGCGAACTCACCCAGGTGTGCAGGCCTCGCTTACGTTGCAGATATGCACCGATGTCCTGATCGGCGCCTGCTGATGATCTGCAAGGATTCCCACTGGATGTCCTTGTGGTTCCCACAATGTCCTTGCTGTTCCCACGATGTCCTGGGAGTCCTGTTTGCTACTCGCGTTGACTTGATTTCGACACTTTCTTCACTTTCACTTTGTATAAATTTCGACGGCAACACTCTCTCGTATCGTTTTTCGACCCCCCGTATGGAGCGGGGCCTTTCTCCTGCTCGTGCCCATAAAAACGGTAAAGTGGCGTGATCTGGGTGACGCCACTTTCCCGCCAAATTGCGTGGCAGCCTGCCATTGGCCGAAGTACCGTTGTCGCCCTACGAGTGAAAGTGTCCACTACTATCACTCGGCCCAAACGGCACCTCGGCTAACGGTCCCCGATGATCGTCGTGCGTGCGACGCGAACCCATTGCTGAATCTGTAGGAGCGAAAGAGACCGCCTCTAAAAGGACTTTGACCCCCCTCTTTCCAGTGCGAGGGTCGCTCCTACAGTATTCGCGTCGCTGTGTGGAGCAACATGTACATGCACGTATATACACATAAACGCACAGCAAATACATACGTTTATATACATTAATACGTGCATACCCATATTGCTCCTCACACTCCCCTCATCCTTCGGAAAAAACACGAGACCATCGTGTTTGAATTTGGCGCCCGCCTCCGCTGCGCTGCTCCGTTTTGCGTCGCTCCATCCCTCGATGCTCCATTTTGCGCTGATCGCTGCTGTTAACGCTCTGTTAATGTTAACAGCTGTATTTTCCCTTACCGCTGGCAATGCTGCACTCTGCCGGTAAGTGAATGGGGCTAATATTTTTATAAGTCTCGACCAAAACCATAATAAAAATATTGTTTTTCAGGTTGGGCATCTTTTCGTCCATGCCCCTTGACCTGATGGCCTGCCGCTGCCAATGCCCACGCCGGGCGCTGCTGCAAAACTCGCCTGTCGGTATTGCAGCCCCCGGTGGCATTGGTGCACGTGCGCGCGGCAATGGCCATTCCGCCCATTTGGCGCATGTTGTCCCTCGCCGCTGGAGACGTCTCTCTGCTGATCCCTGTTGCTTCTTGGGCCCTTGGGGACGCTTCGGTGGGGCATCGCAGTCAATACATGCACTGCTGCTATGAGATCGGGCCACAGACGTCGTTCGCAAATGGACACCGGTGTCAGATCTTTGGTGTCGGTGCGCTTGTTGGCCACTCCTCTTTCGCGCACAGCTCCAGCGGAATCGCTGGCCAGTGCGCGAGGATTCGGTTGCCAAGCTTTACCGACACCTGGCGATCCATGACCGGTGGAACCATTCGCGTGGCAGGCGTCTGTAGCCATACTTTCACAGCAAACAGCCACATGTCCGAGTGCATGCCCCGCGTACACGATGGGCCGCCGCTGCCTCTGCCCACGCCGGACGCTCCTGCACAACTCACCTGTTGGTTCTGCAGTCCCCGGTGGCTTTGGCATCCGTGCGGCGGCCACCTGCCTCACCATCTCCTTCGTCGTCCATGTTAGCAGCTGATGAATCCGTTCTACATGTGTTAGCAGTTATCCTCTTCGTTGCTGCTATGTCTCCGTGGTAGACGCATGCAAATTATGGATTGTTTGTTGAGAGCTGGCCACATCGATGTCGTTCGCAACTGCCACCGGTGCCGAACTTTGACTCCGACTGGCACTTTGCGGCACACTCCTCATTCGCGCACAGCTCACAGCAAAATCGCTGGCCAGTGCGCGAGGATTCGGCCAGCAAAACGCGTCTACGCCTCAGTACGGCAACCGGAAGAACAGTCGCGTGGCAGGCATCAATGGTGAACCAACCCCAATGGGCAACCCAAAAATATACCTGCATGCTCCTCGTCTTCACCTGGAACACTTCACTCGACACACTGCACTCGAGGGCCGTCGGTCCACTCTGGTAACTCATCTACCAGAAGCCCGGCCCGATGCCAACATGCCCATTTATACCCTCTGCTGCCACGTCGCCGGCTGCGTAGGCGGCAGCATATAACGGCTCCTGTGTCCTCTGTTCAGGACACTCTAGCTTTCCCTGCCTTATGGATGAATTCCAGGCAGGCTACGGTATCGCCCAGATACCGTTTTTCCCACACTCCCATCGGCACACGCATACATAGCCCTTCGGTGGCCGAACATTCTGATGCAGCATTCAGCTGTGATACATTGTTGTTGGCGCTTTTATGTATCTAACTCTTAGTGGTGGTTGTTTTATATGTCGCCGTGTGTTTTGTTGTTTGCTGTTTTGCATGTCGCTGTGTGTTTTGTTGTTGGCTATTTTATATATCGCACACACAGCATCTTCGTGCGTTAGCAGCCGACGAAGGCCTTTGCCCTTGCCTATGCATGTTTGCCGTCGCTTCGCTGTATGTGTGTGTGCAGATATTCTTGCCTGGAACGTATGCGGTTTTGTTTTTGTTTTTCCGCTTTTCGTTTTCGTGCGATTAAACATGATAATACATAATCGCGGTTGCGCGCATTGTGGTTGCGCATATACCGTATATGCATGCTGCTTGTATGCACTGCTTTGTTGTATCTATGCATTGCGCATGCACCGACAGCTAAGTTTTTCGGTGCAGTACTGTACACTGCTCGCTGTCGTGCGCGCGCAGTTCAAACAAATTGTTGTTGCACCGTAATTGTCCCAGCTGGCATGTCCTTGCTCTTGATCAGACGGCACGCCTCCTCTCCCAGAGGCTGGCGTGAGAGCGCATCGGCTACACCGTTTGCTTACCCTTCCTGTAGCGAATCTCGAAGTCGTGTTGCTGCAGCTCCAGTGCCCATCTGGTAATCCTTCCTGTTGGGCTCTCAATGGAATTGAGCCACTTCAGCGCCATATGGTCAGTGACCACTACGAATTTGTAGTCTTCCAGGTATCGCCTGAGCTTTCGTATGCCCCAGATTATAGCCAGACACTCTTTCTCAGTAGCTGAATGGATCTTTTGAACACTGTTCAGTGTCCGGCTGGTATACGAAATTACGCGCTCTCCGTCCTCCGAGGTCTGCGTCAGGATTGCCCCAAGCCCATAATTGCTTGCGTCCGTTTGCAAGCAAAACGGCTTCGAGAAATCTGGG
Source organism: Drosophila arizonae (assembly GCF_054131065.1). Lineage (NCBI taxonomy): Eukaryota > Metazoa > Arthropoda > Insecta > Diptera > Drosophilidae > Drosophila > Drosophila arizonae. Next base: position 4,803 of record NW_028315216.1, read on the forward strand.
CACGCCAGCACCGGTTACTCCGTCAGTTTGGCCTTCACTGTCTCGAACGCTCTCTGCCGCTCCTCAGTCCACTCCCACTTCGTGCCCTTTTTGAGTAGTGCGTTTAGCGGATGCACTGTGGCTGCCAAATCTGGCACAAAGCGGCGGTACCATGAAGCCACGCCCACGTATTGACGTAACTCTTTTACGTTTGTGGGTGGCTTCAGCTCAGCGATAGCGGCCACTTTCTCTGGATCTGTACAAATGCCATCCTCCGTGACTTTGTGACCCAGATATTTCAGCTCTTTCTTGAAAAAATCGTACTTGTCGATGTTGATTTTCAAGTTGGCTGCCCGCAGTTGCCGAAACACCTCTCGTAGGTTGTTCATATGCTCCTGTCGCGTTCGGCCGATGACGATGATGTCGTCCAGGTAGGCAAAGGCATGGGGCATAATTTCTGGGCCGATCACTTGGTCCAGCGTTCGCTGAAATGTCGCCGGTGCAGAATGGAGTCCAAACGGCATCACCTTCCACTGATAGAGCCCCTTTCCTTTCACCGTGAATGCTGTCAGTGGTCTGCTGGCCTTCTCCATCGGTATCTGCCAATACCCAGCCTTCAAATCCAGGCTGCTGATGTAGCGCGCCTCTCGCAGCTGGTCCAGGCAAAGGGTATGCATCCTCCAGCCTCCATCGGCGTCGCTGGGTTCGCCTCCACGCTGGCCACAACCACGGATAGCTTCTCCTCCGGCTGTCCGCTCGACTGTGGGATTCTTGGCTCGACCTTCAATGTCAAGCCACCGCACTCCAGTGTGGTGCCCATGCTGGCCAAGAAATCCCAGCCCAGCACTAGATCTTCGATCACTCCTGGCAGAATCAGCAACGGAATCTGTATTTGCTGATTCCCCAGGCTGATCTTCGCCTCCAGTTGCGAGTCCACCTGACTGCAACTGCCGTCCGCTAAGCGTATGCGCCGCCGTGTAGCACGCACCACGCCCACTCCTCTGAGCTCGTCAGCAAGCTTTTCGCTGATAAAGCTGCTTGTGGCTCCCGTGTCGATCGTAGCTCTTTGTTGAGTGGCTCCAATGGCCACGATCGCCGACATCTGGCTGCCTTCATCCTGGAGACGGCCCACTAGTGCCTGGGGGCTCCTGACTGCTGCTCCCGCTCGCCCCTGGATGGCGGGTGTCGCTTCTCGTTTCCCGACTGGCAACAGGCAAACGTTCTTACTCCAATGCACCCGCACTGCCAGTAGAAATCCAGCGCCTTGTTGCGACACGTAAACGCGCGGTGCCCCTCCTGACCACACACTCGGCACGCCTTGGATGGATTCGGGATGTGTGTCCTCGTTCCGGTTGCGCCCTTCCTCGGCACAGGAGAAAGTTTCGCCTCATCCTCCATGCGGCGATACTCCACATCGCCTCCAGCGTCGTCCATGGCCATCAGTCGTGACCGGCCTGGCCGTGGCTGTTGTCGCAACCTCTCGCGGTCCCTCTCCAGCTCCTCCAACTCGTCCGCCAGGTGCATCAATTCCACCAGACTCTGGAATTGATATGGCCGGGCGTAGGCACGCAGATAGGGCAGGCTGTTGTTGTATATGAGCTTCATCTCGCGGTCTGCTCCATAGCGCAGAGTCCGCATGAGCGTCTGCATCTCCACCATGTAGACTTTGAAGCACTCATCTACCATCTGCCTCCGGCGTTTGACGTCATCCTCCAGCTTCTCCAGATAGCCTCTGGGCAGGAAAAACTCCTGGAAGCTGCGCACGAATGTCGCCCACGCCGTCCAGTGCCGATTGTTGGCCACGTACCATTTCAAGGCCATGCCTTTCAGCAGCTCTGGCATCGCCCTGGGGATCATATCCAGATCCAGGCCATATGTGTCAGCCGACCACTCCATTCCCGCACTTGTTTGGCCACCTTTGGATATTCCTGAGCGGTGCTGTCGTGTCCTCGTGGCCTGATTTCCGGTTGCGGGGTGGATGTGCCCCTCATCTCACCTTGACGCATATTTTGGAGTCGCGCGGTCGCGCTTGTGGAGGGCACACACAGCCGTGCCACATGTGCAAGCTCCGACTCCAGCTCGTCGCCCCGACGGCGGTCGTTGCCTCATCTCTGAGCGAGGCACGGCGTCCATGCAGTCGCCCCAGTTCGGCGATCCTCAGTGAGTAAGGAATGCTTCCTTCATTCCTCTCAACCCACTCGCCGAACTGTCTCCGCATGACGTCCAGTGTGCCTGACAAGCTCACTCCAAACTCCTCGTCGTAACGGAGCACTTCATCCTTTTTAAGATTATACACCCACGCTCGCACCATGTTCACAAATATATACTAATTGACTCTTATCGCAGGTCCCCACGTTGGGCGCCAGTTGTAACGAACCTTCGGTTATCCCGAGTCTAAGCTGGGCTAGTTTCAGCTGACTGTGGATTCGTTGCCAACAAATTTATTTGTTGAAGCCCCTGCTATAATTAATTAGTCTTGTGGTTTAGGTTTTATAGCGCAATGGTATATTTTCTTAAATAAATATAATATGTACACGTCACTTATGTAAATGTATGCTGGCTCGCTCGTTTGCTTAGCGACGCACACCTACTGAGCCCTTGTTCAACGCACTCCGGCTGGGAGAGTGTTGTGCTGAACACGCTAGCTCACCGTAAGGATTTGAGACGCGCCAGGATCTGGATCTGAAAAAATTATATATCTACGCCCACTAGGGACGTGGCAAATCGGACCTGAAGATATAGTGATTTTTCAAATTCTGCTATATTTTAAGCACTATTGATGCTAGAGGCCTGAAATTTTGTATATATACGCGGGTTGACCACCCACGTCCAACGAGCTATGGTAGATATATGTCCGCCTATAGGGGGCGTGGCAAACCGCAAAAAGTTTATATCTCCTACAGTTTAAGAGCTAGAAGCTTCAAATTTGGATAGTTAAGTTACTGGTGGCCTCCTCTATCGATGCCCCAAAAAAAATTTTTAAGCCTCTTTAGTGGCGTGGCATATCGAAAAATACCCTGTAATTTTCACATTTTTTGAGCGTAAGAATTCAAATTTTACATTTAGGTAACCGGTTGCTCGTTCTAAAAACTGGCTAAAATTGAGGAGTCTACGGCCATTAGGGGCGTGGCAATCGGCATTTACATTTATGTATATGTACACATAAGTAGGCTTAATAGGCATTGATAGCACGGAAGGAAACATTTTTATAAAATTAATAAAATATAAAAAAGCTAAATAACAAAAATTTGCAATTTACAAAAAAGTGTTTCAGCGGATTTGAACTCGCACCCAACCCAAACAGCATGTTTGTCAAAATAGCTAAAATAAAGATCGTCGGCGCTTCAGCCTACAGCACCACCGCGTCGTTTCGATCAAGAGTAGTTAAAACGAAATCACATTATTGTTATGACGCCGCATAGCAAAGAAAGAGCCAGTGTAGCGGCTGGAAATTCAAAGCAATGCAAAGACAATCAATCGCAACGTGATTCTTAGAATATGCTAGAGCACGCATTTATGTGTACATACATACACACATACAAATGAGCGCGTGTATAAGGCTGGAATGCTGATGCTATGCGTGCAGGCTTACATATATAATTATATATACATATGTAGTATGTATTTGCGTATATGTATTTGAGGGCTATTTAAGAAGAAACAAATTTAAACTTATAAAATTATTCGACTAAGAAAATGAAAAGTATTAAGTGCCATTCAGTCAAGCTCGCACCTTCCCAATAAAATATCTATTTTATAAAAAACGAAATATGTATGAAAAAATACAAAAAATAACACAGTAAAGGTTCGAACTTCGAACCTCCCCTACTCTAACATTACTTGCGTCGCCCTTAGCACCCGCGCCACTGCTTTGCTCGAGCAATCAGTTGCTAAAATAGAAAAGGTTAATAAGAGAACGTCATCAGACAAAACTGCAGTAACGGCTAGAAAGTCCAAAAATCAATCGAAATTCTAAGAATGTGAGAAAAGGCGCGCTTCTGTCTGTACGCATAGAATAGACGATGAGTGTGTGCACAAGCATAGGAAAATCGCGCTGATCTTGCTGTTAGCTTGAAGCCGGTATCCAATGTATGGATGTAAATATATAATAAAATCAAAATTGTATAATTATATATGTATGTAATTTGAATGCAATAGCTATCGATGATTTTCCAATTTTAATGGCATCATGCCGTGTTTTTTGCTGCGCACTAGACTTGAAAATTGCACTATATACTCTGGTTGACAGCGTTTGGGCTGTGAATGAGTCTTCTGCTATCGGTATCGCCCGATTGCAACGTTCTTACTTGTTTTTTTTTTTTTTTTTTTTTTGTGTAGCGAGAATAAAATTTTTTACCTGGTAGCTTTCGACGTCGCTGCGTACGTTGCGCCCACAGCATACCCGTTTTCTTTAGATATTTTCACTTTCGTAGGGAAAAACAAGCTATAGTCAACAATGGATCACAATAAAATCGACCGCACTCCACGAAAACGCAACTCAAACTCTCTGTGTATGCCTGTGTGTGTGTGTGTGTGTGTAAATTTGAAAAAAAAAAAAAATTATATTTTTTCAAAAGTTACAAACAAATAAACAAAGATTAATCTTTTTTTTTCTTGACGAAATAATAGGTACACTTTACTTTGGTAAGTTTGTATTTTATTTTTTGATTTTCAAATCATGCTATTCTATTTTTGGATCAATATCCTGTATATCCTCTTTTATTTTCAAAAAATTGTTCAATCCGATTGGACGTACTCCTAATTAAAGCTTGGCAGGCCTCATACGTCCCCTATTTGGCGTTTATTGTCACACTTTGTCTTTACCATCTGTTTTTTCAAAGCACTACACACGTTTTCTATTGGATACAGATGAAGAGAATGACTGGGCCAAGCGAGAGTGTCCACTTTAATAACCTCCAGCCAAGTTTATACTATTTTAGTCTGCTACTCTCATATCGTCAGATATTAGGGAAATCAGACGATAGAGAAGCAGCCCCACATCATAATGTTTCCACTGCCATGCTTCACTATATTTTTTTGTGTAGCGAAGATAAAATCCTGTAAGGACTCTTCCATGCCTGGATAGTCATTTAGTCATTATAATGGCACATTTTGGTTTCGTCGTTAAATAGGATAATACGCGACTTTTTTTTACTTTCAGATCCTTCCCAGGTGATGTGGTCTTTAGCAAAATTTTGCTTCATCATAAAATTTTTGATGGTTTAAAAAAACCATTTTTTCGATACGACCTGGTGTTTAGCCATATGTTGTCATCTCCTAATTGAAGAAGCATTAATAATATAATCTATAACGGGCTCAATGACCTTTAAAGATTTGAAAGGGTCGGAAAGGTTGCGGTCCAGTTCTAGTGTGGTTTTCAATGGACTTCTATGTGTTCCCTTTTTATTGTACACCTTTAAAGCATTTTGCACAACGGTGCAGTTTTGCAATTTCACGCAAAGGTTTGCCACTCGTTCTCAGGTTTTTAGCAATACTGCGTTCCTCACTCGAACAATTAATATTTCAACCCATCTACATATGATATTCATAATTTTTTTTTTTTTTTTTATTCCCTGAACCCATTGAAAATGGAAAATCAGGGTATAATGGTTTTGTCAAAAGTATGTAACAGGCAGAAGGAATCATCGCAGACCCCATAAAGTATAGAATAGAAAAGAATATATTTCTTGATCAGGACGACGAGTAGATGTAGCCCTGTCCGTCTGTCCGTCCGTCCGTATGAGCAAAAGGATCTCAGAAGATATAAGAGCTAGAGATCTTTTTACTGCGATTTATATTCAGAATCCGCCTCAATTCAAAGACAGCTGGCGATGTAAACGCCTTAGTCGCCGAGTGCCTGCTCACAAACGACGACGTTGCATCGGCCTGGAACGTGAGGAGACTCCAAAATATTGCAATGCTTGCAAGGGGGGGGGGAGTATGTTAATGCCAGATTCTATTAACAAGAATTGCTACTCCCCCACATATCCCGGCTATGCTATTGGGTTCCCGTCGGAAAACCGAAATTTGCGTTGTATATAGAGTTAATGGACACAAAGATTTTGTAATTTACAGAATTTGGATACCACGCCCCTTTCGCCACCAATTTGTTAAAAACGTATTTTAAGTACTAGAAACTTGTGCTTTGGAATTTTAACCATATGATTACGCTCTAAAAGTTTCATTAAGATTGTATGTCTACAAAAGAAATTATTCAACAAATAAATTGCCATAATATTGTCCACATTGCAGCGCAGCCCAAGCGCAGCCGCTGCTTACTGCGCAGTTAGCAGAGCGCGTGCTTATAAGTGCATGTGCATGTATGTGTGCATAAAAGAAGTACTATGAATTTAGGAGGAAATATATATATATATTTTTTTTTTATATTGCCAGATTGCTTTCTTAAAGTTACCATCCAGTTTTTTTCAAAAAAATTAAAAATTAATTAGTTGACAGAATCTTCAAAATTAGTTTGGTGTACTTATTATTTTCATCATGAGTGTATACACCGGCAAATTCTTTCGCCATTGCTCTTACATGTGCAAGTGCGTAAAAAGCTTTTCTGCATTTCTATTCCTGGCAGTTGCCCGACTTTCAAGTTCTCTGTGCGACAGCTTCTCCGAAGTCCTTTCCGATTATATGTAATGCATATACAATTCACTAATACATATCCTTTGTGTTCATAATTAATTTGAATGTGCATATGTATAAAAGCATTTCGCTCGTCCGATGGCTGTCGCCTTCCACCTGTTGACACGGAAGTGTTCCACGGCGACTACAACATTCCGCGATCTTTTTACTGCGATTTATATTCAGAATGCACCTCAATTCAAAGACAGCTGGCGATGTAAACGCCTTAGTCACCGAGTGCCTGCTCACAAACGACGACGTTGCATCGGCCTGGCACGCCTTGTGTGACCGGAAGGTGATAGGTCCATCTCGAAAGTCACAGGTGCAGATCCGAAATCCACGACCACCACCTCTCACAAGAAAATCCATTCCTTCAAAACACAAGTAAACCCCAATTCCAAGAAGTGCGACTTTTGCTTTAAAGATAACCATCCGGTTCGACTGTGCCCTCGGTTTCTCCAGATGTCCCTTGTAGCGAGTGAGGCATATATAAAGCGAAAGCAGCTATGCTTAGTTTCCAGCCCGGGATCTCATTGACTCGGGATCTGAAGCGACGTTTATTTCCGAACGGTTATTTCGCCTCATCAATCTGCCTTTCCGACCCGTGTAAAAACGTGTGTCCTATCTCAGCCAATTCGTATCGGCCCGATAACAGAAGCTCTGTGATTTCCATAACGGAACTTCGCTGAAACCCAGCCTACAGATTGAAGCTTCCGTGCTCGTTCTTCCCAAGCTTGCTGGCACTCTTCCACCATATCCGATCCCGCAGCAAGTGCTAGACCACCTTCCTAGGATACAATTAGCGGACCCCTCATTCCTAAAGAGTTCTCAAATTGACGTTCTCTTAAGGGCGGATATCTTTCCGTCCATCATTCAAGGGCGTTTTCGGCCGAACCTTTGCGGTTCGCTATTGGGTCAAAAGACTTCGGTTGTGTATGGGTCCAGTCGCGCCAAGAGTCCAAGGAATCGTTTCCGCTTTCCCTTATCCGAGGAAGCTAGACTCGATACTCTTCTCCAAATTTTGGGCGGTGGAGAGTTTTCCCAAGGCAGATGGTGAGCCAGACTCCGTCTGTGAAGACAATTTCGTTCGAACCACAAGGAGAGACCAATCTGGGTCCTACGTCGTGGCCTTTGCCTTTAAAAATCCCGATCACATTGACTTCGATCATTCGCGATCCACTGCTTTTGGACAGTTTCTGAAGAATGAGAATAGATTGTCAAAGAATCCGGGACTCAAGACCGAATAGGAAGCTATCCTGCAAGAGTATCTCGATTTGGGTCACATGAGGCCTATTTCTTCATATTGCAATCCTGCAATTAGTAATTGATACTTGCCGCACCATGCAGTCATCAAGCCCGACAGCACCACCACCAAAGTGAGGGTGATGTTCAATGCACCGGCAAGAGTTTCTGCTCAGCTTTTTCAGCCTTCTGGAGATTCTTGTGCCTCAGTGGATACATTTCCAGCCTCAAAACACAATCTAATATCACGGCTTTAGTGACGCATTTGAGCGTGCCTACGGCAATCAGATCGTCAATACGAGAGTCGCTCCGATTAAATTCATTTCGATACCTCGCTTGGAGCTCTGCGGTGCTTTTCTTCTGGCCGACCTATGTTCGGTACTGCTCCTGGCATTTTAATCCTTTTACTGGATCGATTCGAGCTTGTCTTAGCCTGGCTGAACAAACCTGCCCGCGATTGAACAACCTTCGTCGCTAATCGGATCAGCAAAATAACTGAACTCACCAATCCTGGTGACTGACATCATGTGCGTTCAGAACACAATCCAGCAGACCTAGCTAGCAGGAGAGCTCATCCACAAGAGCTTTTCTCAAATGCGCTATGGTTCCACGGTTTCCACGCAGGTTTTCAGAACTTCATTGGGCCCTCCATGTCACCGCTTGGACGTTTCGTTTCATCAGCCGCTGCAGGAAATCCGCCTCCTCTCCGACGCAAGAGCTCAGCTCTTCGCACTTTCAGTCCTTTCCTGGACAATAAAGGAATCCTGAAGGCATGCAGACGCATAAGAACGTCCGCCTCCTTGAGCTACGATGAACGCCACCCCGTCATCTTTCCCTACTCGTGCTCTTTCGCAAAATTGCTAATCCGTTTCACCCATCGCTTATCGTTGCATAGCGGAATCCAGCTAATGATGAGACTCATCCGCTCACAGTTTTGGATTCCCAAGCTAAAGGTCCTCATCAAATCCGAAATAAACTCATACAAGTCCTGCGTAGTTTATCGTAAGCGCCTCCAAACGCAAATTATGGGCGTCCTGCCAGCTAATCGGACAACCTTCTCCAGGCCCTTAACATTCGTAGGCGTCGATTTTGAAGAACTACACGGGACGCCTCTGCCTCATTAGAAAACGGTACGTCTGCGTGTCTGTGTGTTTCAGCACCAAGGTCATCCATCTCGAGGCCACGTCCGACTTAACCACCGAAAAATTTTTAGCGGTATTCTCCCGCTTGGTGGCTCGCACAACCGCAAAGATTTTATCCCGAGACTTCATAGAATCTCCTCGATCCGAGGTTCTTGCAAAACACACTCTCCATCGCCTTTCCTGACATTACAAGCCGCACCCCACATGGGAGGCTTGTAGGAATCGGGGGTGAAGAGTTTCAAGTACTTATTCTATAAATCCACCGCCACGACTAAATATACTTTCGAGGAGCTTACGACCCTCCTGGCAAAAATATAAGCCTGCCCCAACTCGAGGCCGCTAGCAACCATGTCCGAGGACTCCACCGACCTACTAGCACCGACTCCAGGTCATTTTCTAGTCGGTGGGCGGCTTGTGGGATTCGGGGGTAAAGAGTTTTAAGGCCTTATTCTATAAATCCACCGCCACGACCAAATATATTTTCGAGGAGCTTTCTACCCCCCTGGCAAGAATAGAAGCCTGTCCAAATCGAGGCTGATAGTACCCATGTCCGAGGACTTCACCGACCTAGCACTGAATCCAGGATATTTTTTAGTCGGTGGGCCTCTTCTGAGTCTAGAATTACGGAAGATGCACTGTCTATCCTGCCAGGGACTTAAAGCTCTTCACCAACAGTTTTGTTTTCGTTGGAAGGAAGAGTACCTTAATGAGCTGTATAAATATAATAAATGGCAGTTCGCCCAGCGTGACTTGAAGGTCGGTGACACGGTCGTGGTCAAAGAAGACAACGTCGCCATTAACAAATGGCGGCTTGGCTGTGTCCACCTCACCCACCCGGGGGATGATAGGAAGGTGTGGACGTTCTCACCTCCCGGGGTACCATCCACAGACCCGTCCATAAGCTGGTTATCCTACCAACGGACGATAATATCCCTGTGATGTCCAACTAACCTCAGTGTTCACCATCCTCACGAGACAAATATTCATCGCCCAATCCATTTCCCTCTATTCATTTCAGCTCTGACGCCAACCACTCATCCCGTGCAGACCTCCGGCATCAACTCGATCCGGTGCCGCGTATAAAGGAGGCCAATGCACTGCGGAAGTGCCGGCGTTTCTGAAGCCCTCCGGCCGAGAAACGTGTACGGGCCGTTTTAATTCACTGCGTGAATTGCATGGCCCAGCAGCATTCGGGTCAATCCTGCCGAAGCAAGGCAGGGTGCAAGACGTGTGGTCAGAACCACTACTCACTGCTGCACCTGTCAGGAGCTCGTCCCGTCGCCGCTCATACCAGCGCGGCCTCAACCTCCGCCCGTGTCATGGCTACCACGCCAGCTGGTCCACGCCATAGACGACGCCGTCAGCCTGCTCCACCACAGAGGTTACGCACGCTGATGCAACACAAGGGTTAGCATCTACCGACGGCAGTAATCACTTTGCAGTCAGGATCCAAGGATTTCGATGTAAGGGCGTTAATCGACTCGTGTAGCCCTACCACTCGGATTTACGCTTCATTGGCAAAGACCATGGGTCTTTCCGTCACCGTGGGTCCGGCAGAGGTCTGCACGGGCATTCGCCCAAGACGCCATCCGACAGATTCGGCAGATTGAGCGGGAAGCCCCAACTACCTCTTTTCATACAGTCACAATCATAAACACATTGAAAACAAGTAAGAAAGCTTTAGTCGAGTCTGCTTGACTACGGGATCCCCTGAACCCTTCGAGCAATAGCTATTTCAATCATTTTTGGCGTCTCTCTGCTTAAACAATAGATATCTGCATGGATGCATTCAAAAGGGCTATTGAATCATTAATTTTTAAATGATCACACATTTTTTCCTGTATTTATTTTTAATGAAGAGGAGCATACAAAAATCAGAATGTTATATGCAAGAAAAAGATGGCCAATATTTTAATTGCCACAAATTTATTTCAAACAAGTAAAAAGGCTCCAGTCGAAACTGCTCGACTACGAGATACATTCCAAGCTGATATTCTACTCATTCTGCACTTAATTTATGCACACATGCATACACATGCATCCACACGCATGTAAATCACGCGCTCTGCTGCAATATTATTGCGTTTGCATCATTTTCATTAGTAGGCTTAGCAGAGCAATTCAAAATATCTTTAAAGTTGTTCTCAATCACATTTACTATTTTCAAATTGAAGTTGGTGTACAACGTGTGGGAAAGAGACAAAAATTGTACTCATTTAAAAAGAGTACAGCTTTTACTGTGTCACTGCAAAGTGGTTTCTTTTAAGTTTTTTGGCATAAACTCTAAATTGAAAGCTATTACATTGAAATTTGGATTGTATGAATATTTTACGCTCCTTAGATGACCTACCAAGTTTTATATGATTTGGGGCATTATTTCATATAGCTGCCATATAACCGATCTGGCCGATATTGGTGAATGTTGCATAAAATACTTTTTTTTATTTTTTATTTTAAAAAAGAAAAAAGTAATTATAAAGAAATGAAATTTAAGTAAATATATTTAAAAGAATAGATCAATTTAACAAATTTTTAATTAGGTTTACTTTATTCTAGCTCAAAATATTCATCTTCTGAAGCAATAACCTCAAGTTCACCCTCATCTTCCTCGTCTGACGAATCCACTTCATTATTTTCCGAAGGTATTTCTATAAGTGGTTCTTGTAGTAGGGATATCACTTCTGCTGGTATTACTTTTAACTTGATTCGCTGCGATCCTTTTTTAAAAAAGGTGCTAGACAGCAATGGATCCGAACTATCCATTGATCTATTAAAAACATCAGTGATGTTGTCTAGTCGACTGCATTTTCTTGCGTGGCCTCTTCTATCGCTTTTGTTTAGTTTATTTCTTGATTCAGATGCATGTTCCCCAAGGCAGCCTACAGGAACTAAACATGTATCTATTATTTGGTGCCCATGTACTAAGATTTTGTGAACTGTGGGCGACATGGGATACCAAGGATATTTATCGTGATATGCCACAAAAACTTTCGCACAGAAGGCTTTAAACTTTTCCGAGTTTATGCTGTATTCGCAGTTAATTGTCGTTAAAATAGTATGAAAACTTTGCAGAATGTCAAAATCAAAATATAGAATTGATGACAGTAAAGCTGGATTTGAAAACGCCCCTTCTCGCTGTGTTGCCATCATTTGAGTTGCCACTGCCATTTGGAAGAGGCTTGTCTACATTTAGGCCCATTTCTTTCATCATTTTTGATTGCAACAGTCTTTTTCGTGCTTCCAGGTCAAACTTATCGCAATCCTTTACATGCCACTTCTTAAGCTCAATTCTGTATGAGACTTTTAAAACAAACTCGAAAAAGCGGATCCAAGCGTGTAAAGGACTGATTCCATATTGAAGAGCGTGTGCCTTAGCCATAAAAACCTTTGAGTTCATATCTTTAATGTTCAGCAATTGTTTTGGCTTCGCTCCACAGATTGGGCAAGATTGACACGAGTTGGTTCCTGACAATATGTTTAAGACTTTCCCGTCTATTAGCGTCATATGCCCAGTATATTCGACGTATATATTTTTTTCTTTATATTTATATAAATATATTTCCAAGTTGCGAATCTGAACATCCAAATTTTCCTTTTCTGCTAATATGAGGGCGGAAGTTTCCTTAATGAATTCGATTTTCAAAGGTCGGCAAAATCTAACAGATTGCGGGGCTTTGTTGAACCAAATAATTTGTTGTGTCTCATTTATCAATTTTAATGGAACAATTGTAGTAACAAACAGTGAACTCTCAATTGATGGTCTATCATGGAAACGCTGTTTGTACACACTCTGGCCGGTGGAACCATCATATCCATAGCTAAAAAATAGTTTACAATGTACTATATTGGGAAGTGTTTCTAGGACCTCGTGTTGCATTTCAAGAATGCGGGAAGATGTATGATTCAATAGATTTTGTAATGATACATGTGCTTTATTTTCCAAATATTCAATTCCTTGTGGCCTAAGTTTTAAGTTAGAATTAAGAACGGCCGGATATGCCGGGTATATATCACAACCGTAAATCTTTGAATTTCTTTGGATACTTATGTACTGGCTTTTTGTGAATCCGTTTTCCAATATAAAAGCAAGAGCACTGTCGGGTGACATTTGTTTTGGTTCATCCGTAAAAAGTTTTTTTTTTATATCATCAATACTCTCACAATTCCCAGCTGCTTTTAAAACAATAGCCAAATTCTTTTCATTTAATTTTTTAGCTGAAACTGTGGCTGCATGTATGAGTAAGGGAGATGAATTGTTATTCTCTTTAGAAATTTCGGCGGCTAATTTTCTTTTTAGACGTGGACCAGCGCTTTCGTAATCACATTTTGGGCGACCCATTTTATTTGTTAAGGCATATTGACCAGTGATGTCAATGAATAAGCTTTTGCCAAGCCATTCCGAGTGTTTTATCTTAAATCTTTCAAGAGTTGAATTACACTTCGGCAGGTGCTTACGAATGTAATTTACAAAGCCTTTAACTTTTTGATTTATTAAGCTTATGTTCTCCTCATCTAAGTGTTTTTCTGCAATATTTGCCAATATATGTTGTTGTACTGCGTCGACTGAGCGATTGTTTTTGCTCCAAATGTCAACCAGATTAGCACGACTAAACTCATATTGTACTAGAAAATTAAATTTGATCGAAAACGTGTGGATTCGGACAAAAAAAGATTAGTTTCATATTAATCTGTACAAATTTGTTAATAACTCTGCATATAAAACCTTTTGCAACGCTTTGCCATACAAAAGTACTGATCCACGAAACACAACTACGCTTGTTAAGTTCATTCTGAAAATACACATTTACAAAACACGGTACAACTAAACAGAACACATAAAAACGATACAATTATAAATAAACTATTGTTTTCAATACCTGGACAACCGTTTTCCATATTAAATCTTTTCACTTTTGTGTAAACTTTCGCCAAAACAAACAATTAAAGTTGCCAAACTTTTGCCGCCAATTTCCTACAAAACATATGGTATATAAACAGCTGACTTTAACAGCGCTCTAACAGAAAACTATTGCGTCAAATGTTAAAGTTAAATATTTTTTTGTCTAACTAGAATGTTTAAAAAATAAAAATTAACAAAATTCTGAAATACCTAAAAAAAAATAAATTGACTTTATGCCAAAAAAAACTTAAAAAAAAACCACAGTGCACTGTAAGTGTGAACAGTATAAAAGTTGTACAGAATTTTTTTGACAGTTGAATATACTGTACAGAAAGGAATGAGTACAGTATTTTTGAGGAAATTTTACTACTATACAGTACTATGGTTTTGGAAATGAATACATCCTCTATTAAACAAGAAGCACACATACACACACACACACACATACACACACAAGCAGCCACGCACTTGCTAAGAGAACTTATTTGTTTAATAACTTTTTTGGACATACGATCTTCATGAAACTTTCAGTTATCATCATAACATGAATAAGCATGAATTAACCAAAGCACAAATCGCTAGTATTTGAAATACGCCTTTTACAAAGGTGTTGGTCAGGGGGTGGATATAGAGTGGGGGGTAAATTTAAGTCAACATTTAAAATTTTTAAGCTTTAGGTCTAAATAACTAAGGTTTTTAATCGATAATAAAATATCGGAATTAGTTATCGCTATTTAGAGAAAAACTTGAAGGAAAAAATTTGAAGTCTCTAGCCCTTATATCTTCGGACGGACAGACAGACGGACAGAGCCAAATCGACTCAGCTCGTCGCCCTGATCAAAAATATATATACTTTGTGGGGTCTGCCACGCCTCCTTCTGCCTGTGAAATGCTTTTAACAAAACCATTATACCCTGATTTCCCATTTTCAATGGGTTCAGGGTATAACAAGTAAAAAAGCTGTAGTCGGAGACTGCTCGACTACGAGATCCCCTGAACCCTTGGAGCAATATTTTAATCATTTTTCGCGTATTTCTGCTTACATAAAAGAGACGCACACACACAAGGACACACAACACACGCACACAAGCACCCACGCCTAAACACGCATTGGCTGCAGTTTACGCCTACTATGAGAAGCTAATTGTTCAAGAGCAGTAATGAATTTCTTCAACATGAATTTTCACCAGATTATGATCTATTAATTGGAAGAGAACTGCTTTCAAAAGCACAAGCCGTTATAGATTATAAATCCCAAACTGTAATTTTATACGATACAAAATATAAATGAATCAATGACATCCCGATCACAAACCAAAATTATTTCGTTGTTCAGCCAAATATTGAATCTAATAAACATTTCAACAATCCAAGAATTTATTAACTCAAGCCTTTACCAACTAGAGCATTTAAATGAGTTTGTTACAAAATACATAAAATGGAAAAGAAAACCACATAGCTGACGGTCTATCGCGAGTAAAAATAGAACAGACTTATTTTGGAGAAGAAATACAACGTAGCGCTGACGAAGACAACAGTAATTTAATTAGCCTTACAGAAAACCCTATAAACACATTTAAAAGACAAATTATATTTTCCAAAAGCATTCCAAATATTAACAAGTAAAAAAGCTGTAATCGAGACTGCTCGACTACAAGATCCCCTGAACCCTTCGAGCGAGCAACTGATGTTTCAAAAATTATTCCCACCTGCACACACACGCACACACACAGACATACGTACGCACGCATAAACACGCATTGGCTCCAGTGTTGGCTTAATATAGGAGCTTGATTGCTTAATAACTTTTCTTCTGGATAGACTATATTTATGAAACTTTTAGATTATGAATATAACATAGATATGCATGTATTTGCCAAAGCAAATCTCCCTAGTATTTGAAATACGCCTCTCACAAATGAATGGGTGAGGGGGTGCATTAGAGGTGGGGGTAAATTTTGACAAAAACCGAAATTGTATAAAACGACTCTAACTTTAAAGATGTAGGGAATATAAATTTATTACTGGTTTTCGATAAGGTTTTTAATCGATAACAAAATAACGGGGCAAGTCTCAATATGCGCGTGCTATACACAGACCTAGAAAAACAAATTTCAAGTCTATCTCTTATATTTTCTGATATCGACGCGTTCAAACATACGGACAGACGGACGGACAGACAGACGGACACAGCTAAATCGAGCGCCAGTACCTCGAGCGCCTGGAAGACCAGATTCGAGCACGCCGGCAGCGGGAAGGCGAACCCTTCAAGGATTACTTAATCGAGCTGCATTTGTTGATGCGTCAGGCTAGATACAGCCCGGCCCAAGAGTTAAACAGGACCTACGAAAACGCATCCCCGGAATATAGGCTGTACGTACGGAGGCACGATTTTACATCCCTTACACAGTTGACACAGATGGCTGCAGAATTCGAAAACGTGCGGAATCAGCAGAGGCAACGAGAGAGAAAGACAGCGGTGGAGACAGCCTGGCCCAAGCCAGCGGAGGCCGCGCAAAGGCACCTGATACCCGGTCTGGAGGACAGGCCGGGGGGCAGAAGGAGACGCTGGCGACTACACCTTCAGCGGAGGCGACCAGCCGGATGATGACTCAGGACGCTGGACCCAGGCCGAGTCGGGTCTGTTTCCGATTTGCACAACCTGGACACTTCGCGCGAGAATGTCGTAACGCGCCAATGTTATTTTGCCGACACTGTGGACAGCGAGGCCGGACTGCGAGGGAGTGTTGCGAGCAAGGCAGCGTGGGAAACGGCCAGGGGCGCCATCCAAGGGAATGGAGCGTCTATACGCCATCGGTATTACGGTGCGTTGCGGCAACGCAGAGCTGGAGATGAGGATGGTGGACGACGTGGCAGAAGGAGCGTCGCCGTCGAGTAGACGAGGAGTGGAGAAAGGGAGCAACGGTTTTAGAAGGCAAGACCAGCTCGCTAAAGGAGATGCAAAGGATTCGGGCCCAGAGGCGATCGCGGTGTCGACTGTTGGCGTTCAGGATGCGTCGAGCCAGGGCACGCCGCCCGACGAGAAGGGTGGTGAGAGGAAATGGATGAAGAAAAGCAGAAACAAGAGGAGGCGAATGAACAAAGGAACGCCGAAGGAAGGGCTTGGAGAGGATCTTCCGGCGATAAGGAGGAATGAAAAGGAAAAAGACATGACACTGGATCACGAAAAGGGAGCTGGGCCTCCCGCGAGAGCTGTGAAGCAGAGCGAGGATTTGAGGGGCGGACCCGAGGAGCGGCCGCCGGAGTTTAGTTTAGTCGAGTTGGAGAAGGAAGGTGCGCCAAGAGGCAGCATGCCGACGGAAGAAGCATCGGAGAGTGAATATAGAGGAAATGAACGATCCGCGCCCAGTAGCAAGGAGTGGCCGGATGAGTTGGAGGAGGAACTGCATGAGTTCCTAGAAGCGGAACAGGCATTATTTGAAGACATCAGAGATGTGCGTCACATCTCTGAGCATAGCATCCGGATGAAGGACGACAAGCCTTTGAAGCAAAGGTACTACCCTAAGAATCCGGCTATGCAGAAAATGATCGACGAACAGGTGGACGAACTACTTCGAGCTGGGGCTATTGAACCGTCAAAAAGCCCATACAGCGCACCCATAGTCTTCGTCAAGAAAAAGATTGGGGATTGGCGCATATGCGTAGATTATCGACAACTCAATGCCCACTCGATCCCGGATGCGTACCCTGTTCCGCGGATCCTTCACATTTTGGAGAGGTTGCGCCAGCACAGTTCATATCCACGCGGTTACTGGCAGATCCCGATGGCGGCGGATAGTAGGAGGACTGTTCCAATGGAGAGTGATGGCGTTCGGTTTGCATTCGGCGGGAGTGACATTCCAGAGAGCACTGGATACAGTCATTGGGCCCGACATCGAGCCTCACGCGTTTGCGTACATAGATAACATAGTGGTCATCGAAGGGACGAAGGAGCAGCATGTAGCCAACCTGAAGGAAGTTTTCCGGCGGTTGAGGGCGGCCAAGCTAAGGGTCAACAGGAAGAAATGTAGTTTCTTCCGGGAGAAGTTGGCATATCTTGGCCACATGATAAGCGGCGAGGGGATTTGCACTAATCCTGCGAAGGTTGAGGCGATCCGGAGCATCCCATCACCTTCGAATCTCAAGGAGCTGCGGCAATGTCTTGGAATGGCATCCTGGTACAGACGTTTCGTACCAAACTTCGCGTCGCTGGTACAACCGATGACGAAGCTCCTGAAGAAAGGTCAGAAGTGGATCTGGAGCGAGGAACAGGAGGAGGCGTTGCAGAAACTCAAGGAGAGTTTGACGACCGCGCCTATTCTGGCCTGTCCCGACTTCTCGGCCAAATTCGTGCTGCAGACCGACGCCAGCGACTACGGCCTCGGTGCAGTGCTGACGCAAGAAGTTGAGGGGCAGGAGCGAGTGATAGCATATGCCAGTCGGAAGTTACTGAAGGCGGAGCTAAACTACTCGGCCACGGAAAAGGAGTGTCTCGCGATCGTCTGGGCGATCCGAAAGATGCGATGTTATCTGGAGGGCTACAGGTTCGACGTTGTCACGGATCACCTAGCGCTGAAATGGCTCAACTCCATAGAAAGTCCCACGGGCCGGATCGCTCGTTGGGCGCTAGAGTTGCAGCAATTTCAGTTCGACGTACGCTATCGCCGTGGGAAATTGAATGTTGTGGCCGGCGCACTGTCTCGACAGCCCATAGACAGTTGCAAGCAGGCCGTGGAAGAAAATCCCCCTTGCGGGTGGACAAAAAGGATGCGTGAAAGGATCGTAAAGGAGCCTGAGAAGTTCCAGGATTACGTGGAAGAGAACGGGCAGTTATACCGGAACTTAGGCCATAGGATAGACGAAGAGGACTTTATCCCATGGAAGCTCAGCGTCCCAAGCAGTTTGAGGGGCAGAGTGATAAGGGAGTGTCACAACGCTCCCACGGCCGGACATCAAGGAGTGAGGAAAACGGCAGCACGACTTGCGCAAAGGTACTATTGGCCGGGAATGTTCCGAGATGCCGCCAAGTACGTGAGGTGTTGCGAAACGTGCCAGAGATTTAAATGCGTGCAACTAAAGCCGGCCGGGCATATGCTCACCAGGCAGGTGGCGGAGCCAATGACGGTCTTGTGCGCAGACTTCGTGGGACCTTTGCCTCGTTCCAAGCGTGGGAACACAATGTTGTTGGTGTTCCACGACGCTTTCGCTAAATGGAAAGAAGGGTCAGAAATGGATCTGGAGTGAGGAGCAGGAGGAGGCGTTACAGAAGCTCAAGGAGAGTTTGACGACGCGCCTATTCTGGCCTGTCCCGACTTCTCGGCCAAATTTGTGTTGAAGACCGACGCCAGCGACTACGGCCTCGGTGCAGTGCTGACGCAAGAGGTCGAGGGTCAAGAACGGCTGATAGCCTACGCCAGCAGAAAGCTATCGAAGGCCGAATTGAACTACTCGACACGGAAAAGGAGTGCCCGCGATCGTTTGGGCGATCCGAAAGATGCGTTGTTACCTGGAGGGTTACAGATTCGACGTGGTCACGGATCACCTGGCATTGCACTGTCCCGGCAACCCCTAGGCAGGATCGTAAAGGAGCCTGAGAAGTTCCAGGATTACGTGGAGGAGAACGGGCAGTTTATATCGGAATTTAGGTCATCGGATTGACGAAGAGGATTTTATCCCATGGAAGCTTTGCGTCTCTAGCAGTTTGAGGAGCAGAGTGATGAGGGAGTGCCACGACGCTCCCACAGCCGGACATCTAGGAGTGAGGAAAACGGCAGAACGACTCGCGCAAAGGTACTATTGGCCGGGCATGTTACGGGATGCCGCCAAGTACGTAAAGCGCTGTGAAACGTGTCAAAAATTCAAATGCGTACAACAATAGCCGGCCGGGCAGATGCTGACCAGGCAGGTGGCGGAACCAATGGCGGTCTTGTGCGCAGACTTTGTGGGACCCTTGCCTCGTACAATGTTATTGGTGTTCCACGAAGCTTTCGCTAAGTGGGTGGAGTTGGTGCCACTGAGGAGAGCCACTACCGCGTTGTTGCAGTTGGCATTCCGGGAACGCATACTCAGCAGATTAGGAGTACCCAGGACAGAGTCGTCAAATTCATCTCCCCCAACGTGGTGCGCCTGAAGAGGGAAGGCGAACGCAAGAGGAGGGTGGCCAACATAGCGCAATTGAAACCATTTCACCGAGGAGGAGTGGAGGAGATCGAAGGGATCCCGAAAGTTGAGGACGAAGAAGCGGTGGCTGAGGCGCGGCCAGCATCTTACGGCGGGAGGTGGAAACGCGCAGACGACGACGTAGGAGGACCCGTCTCTGGGTCGCGGCAGGCGAGCACGTCTACACGGTGACGACCAACTCGTCGGGAGGGGTGAGGGGGGGGGGGGGGGTGTAAGGCGGCCTATTTGCCCACCTTACATTATACCCATTGTTAGTAGAGAGGAGTTTGGATTCGGAATTATATTTTTGTTTGTAGTAAAAAGCGGAAACGGTGTAACTAGGTTTTGTTATATTTCTAAGTGACGCAATTGAAGTCGTCGATTTATGTTTTGTTCATAGATAATAAGTTACGAATGTTATATTTTTGGTAGAGAGTAAGTTAGGCAATAAGTAGAATAAGCATTAGTTTGTAAAATAGTACTAAGTAGTTAATAAGTAGCCGTAAGTGTTATAGCAGTTAGTTTCAGAATATAAGCAGGAATTCAAATTAGTGGGCGGGCGCGCGATCAGCAATACAACCGTGCGGCTCAAAAGCTCGTAGGAGTGCTGAATTGCATTGCTGGTCGCGTGGTGAAATCTGCACAGCAGAAGCAAGGGATTGAAAGCTGCGTGCAGAGTTTAGTTAGTTTTGAGCTCTCGGAGTGAGCGGTAGCTACTTTCGACCTCTCGGAGTGAGCTCTCAAAGTGAGCAGACGTGAAAGGGAAAATCAAATCAAGGAGAAGGTACTAGAGTTTAGGTTAAGCTCGGGAATTGTAATAAAGTAAGCTTGTATATGTAGAAATGGTTGCGTATTTATTTGTAGTTAGTTCATCTAGCGTAGCGACTTTTGACACTAATTACAACTAACTGTAACAACACTAACTGGTAGTTTGAACGTGGCCACGACGTGTTCGCCAGAAGGGTAAATCTCTGGCAGTGAAAATCGCGAGGTCGGGGAGTGATCGCCGGCGGCAACGCTGGGCGTTCCTCGACCCGCCATCTACCATTCGTAGTGGCCCCACTAACTCCCACAGCACGCCTTCGCAACCCCGACCCCAGCAATCTAGAGTGCACTTGATCGCGCCACTCAATTGCTGCCGCCCTCCCGCGTGCAAACGCGTGGGCGTGGTCGGCGAGTACAGGCCACGTGGTCACCTAACCTCAAACGGTACCCTTCACCTCTCCCATTTCACCAACACTATACGTCCCGTAGTAACTTATAAATGTCTTGTAAGTTATGGCCCTGGGCAGACTGAGACTCTGACCTCCGCTGGAAAACAAAAGTAACCTTACAAAATATAAATTATATAGAAAACTCATTTATGAAAATATACAAATATTTTGAAACAATTAAAAAAATTAATATTAGTTGCACCGATCGGGATTCGAGCC
Organism: Drosophila arizonae; assembly: GCF_054131065.1. NCBI lineage: Eukaryota > Metazoa > Arthropoda > Insecta > Diptera > Drosophilidae > Drosophila > Drosophila arizonae. Next base: position 26,288 of record NW_028315216.1, read on the forward strand.
GCGACTTTTCAATCGAGCGTCATGCAGGTAACACACTACGCCACCTCCCTTCTGAAAGCTACGCTGGCAAAACTCAAATAGATTCACTGCTGCAGAATAACTAAACTTTTAAAAACGCACATTTAGTATGGATAAAATTTCAATTTCGGTGTTGTATTAAAAATATATATCAAATAAAAACTCATTTATAAAAATATAAAAATATTTGTAAACAATTAAAAAAATTAACATCAGTTGCACCGATCGGGATTCGAACAGCGACTTCTCAATCGAGCATCATGCAGCTAACACACTACGCCACTTCACTTCTGAGAACGGCCCTGACAAAACTCAAATAGATTCACTGCTGCAGCTCCATCTACCACAACTAAACCAAACTAACAGCTGATGTGATTCAAAGAATGTTCCAGAAGAAGTTTGAATGTATTTGTGCACACGTATACGCTGCTGTTGTAGATGCTGCACGTGCGTTTGTTAATTGGCCAAATATTTTATGATTTTTAATTAATTTTTGACTTAATGGATTTTAATGAAACTTTCAGCATGTGACGTACATATTATATTGAATATTTAAGAAATATAAAAATTTGAAAAATCATTCTCAAAAAGCTGTAGTGGCATCTGACTTGAACTTGAAAGTTTTTATTATTTCATAAAAAAATGAAGGGATGATTTATTGAATTTTAAAAGCAAACTCGACATCCACACTGTATATACGGTCATTTAAAAATTCAAGTCTAGCTCTTATATCTTCGAAAATCGACACGGTCAAGCATACGGACAGACGGACAGGGCTATATCTACTCAGCGCGTCACCCTGATCAAGAATATATATACTTTGTGGGGTCCCCCACGCCTCGTTCTCCCTGTTACATACATTTCAACAAAACCATTATACCCTGATTTCCCATTTTCAATGGGTTCAGGGTATAAAAAGATGGAAGATCTGATATTTCCAATTATAGAGGCATTGCCAGTAATAAATTTATATCCCTACATCTTTGAAGCTAGCATTTTATACAATTTCGGGTTTTGTCAAAGATTTATAACGGGGAGTGAGCTATCCTTCAACTCCAAGATCTGCTCTTTGCTCGCTAGCTCATCTAGGTTGCGAATCTCAGTTTGAACCGATTCCGTAAGTGTTTAACTACCGCTCGGTCGCTTAAGGCCTCGCCTACAGCTTCAGCAGTGCCTCAGCGCTATGCTCTGGCTTCCTACTTAGTTGAAACAAAAGAGCCCCCTTAGCTGTCTTCATAATGCCTTGAATGTCGCCGCATAGCTGCAACCACCCACGCCTGAAATCGCGATTGCGTCAATTCTGGGTGGTTTTTGCATAGGCTTGCGTCCTTTAACGACTGTCCGGCTGTTCGGGTTTGTCTGTTGACCTGCCTGATTTGAACGGCATGGTCTGTGCCTCGCAGGTTTTGACCTGTCAGTTGCAGAGCTTTTCGGCCGTCTTATGGAGACTGACCAGCCAAGCCAGCTCCTCTCTCATTAGGGCATTAATATGCCGCTGATCCCCAAATAAGGCAGTCAATCCCTCTAGAGTAACTCCTATTTGGGCTAACGCTTTTTTTAGTGAGTTGGGTATCTAGCACTCAGCCACTGGGGACTGATTACAAGTCGACGGCTGCGGCAGCGCCCTCTGTTGTTGCTGCGGCGATCGCTGCAACGAGGAACGGCGCTTGCAGCTCCTTCTCCATCATGGCCTCCATATTGCTCCAACTACCACGGCGTGAAGCCTGTAGTTTGCACTGCCTACTAATATAATTTGAGTTTAGAGACCGCAGTAACTTAAACTCAACTTAACTACAGCGAGAGCCCGAAAGTATGCACTACTTTTAATACCTGCTACCTCACACCAGCAGCTAGGTTGCTGTCTTTGCTGAGACTTAGCAACTCACCAAAGTTAGTGAGCAGCTGATTGTCCGCTGCAATTTCCAGCACAAACACGTTGTCTACAGTTCTTTCCACTTTCACAGGGAATAACACAGATCAAGCTATTGTCCACGATGGATCACGATGACGTCGACCGTACTCCACGAAAACGCAACTCGTGTGTATCGAGTGTGTATGTCTGTGTGTATGTGTGTGTGTGTATGTGTGTGTGTGTGTATGCGTGTGTGTATGTATGCCTGTGTGTGCGTGCGTGTTTCTTGTGTAAGCTGAAAGACGCGAAAAATTATTGAAATAGCTATTACTCCAAGGGTTCAGGAGATCTCGTAGTCGAGGAGTCTCGACCTAGGAAAAAAATTTGAAGTCTCTTCCTTCTCTTATATCTTCTGAAATCGATGCGTTCAAACATACGGACAGACATACGGACAGGGCCAAATCGACTTAGCTCGTCGCCCTGATCAAGAATATAAATACTTTGTGGGGTCTGTCACGCCTCCTTCTGCCTGTTACATACTTTTAACAAAACCATTACACCCTTATTTCCCATTGAAAATGGGTTTAGGGTATAAAAAAAAATAAGTAAGAAAGAGAAAGAGAAAGAGACTGCCCGACTACGAAATCCTCTGAACCCTTCGAGCAACTGATATTTCATTAAGTATTCGCATATGCTGTAAGGCGGCTCGCCAATCATCGCCTTCCGATTAATAAGCTAAAATCAATGTTAGTAACAATAAGTCTATATGAATACCCGTAGTAATAAGTGAAGATTTATGTTAGTAGCAATAAGTTGAAATCAAGAGCAGTAGCAATAAATAAAAATTAAGGTTAGCAGCAATAAGTTCAAATTAATGATAGTAGCAATAATTTAAAATAGAATTGTGTAGTTAATAATTTGAACGATGTTTTAAAAGATGCCTAAAAGATGATCTATTGGTGATCGGCGGTGCAACCCTGTGCGAAAAATTCCTGAGCGGAGAGTTGCGCTGCCGGCGCCAAGCGCTTTGAGCGTGGGCCGCCGAGAAGAGCGGATAGGATTAACAAGTAAGAACGTTGCAATCGGGGATACCGATAGCAGAAGACTCATTCACAGTCCAAACGCTATCAACCATAGTATATAATGCAATTTTCGAGTCTAGTGCGCAGCAAAAAACACGGCATGATGCCATTAAAATTGGAAAATCATCGATAGCTATTGCATTCAAATTACATACATATATAATTTATACAATTTTTATTTTTATTATATATTTATATCCATACATTGGATACCGGCTTCAAGCTAACAGCAGATCAGCGCGATTTTTCTATGCTTGTGCACACACTCATCGTCTATTCTATGCGTACAGACAGAAGCGCGCCTTTTCTCACATTCTTAGAATTTCGATTGATTTCTGGACTTTCTAGCCGTTACTGTAGTTTTGTCTGATGACGCTCTCTTATTAAGCTATTTTATTTTAGCAACTGATTGCTCGAGCAAAGCAGTGGCGCGGGTGCTAAAGGCGACGCAAGTAATGTTAGAGTAGGGGAGGTTCGAACCTTTACTGTGTTATTTTTTTTTTTATTTTTTCATACATATTTCGTTTTTTATAAAATAGATATTTTATTGGGAAGGTGCGAGCTTGACTGAATGGCACTTAATACTTTTCATTTTCTTAGTCGAATAATTTTATAAGTTTAAATTTGTTTCTTCTTAAATAGCCCTCAAATACATGTACACATACATATGTATATATAATTATATATGTAAGCCTGCACGCATAGCATCAAGCATTCCAGCCTTATACACGCGCTCATTTGTATGTGTGTATGTATGTACACATAAATGCGTGCTCTAGCATATTCTAAGAATCCCGTTGCGATTGATGTGTCTTTGCATTGTTTTTGAATTTCCAGCCGCCACACTGGCTTTTCTTTGCTATGCGGCGTCATAACAATAATGAGATTTCGTTTTAACTACTCTTGATCGAAACGACGCGGTGGTGCTGTGGGCTGAAGTGCCGACGGTCTTTATTGTAGCTATTTTGACAAACATGCTGTTTGGGTTGGGTGCGAGTTCAAATCCCGCTGAAAACACTTTTTTGTAAATTGCAAATTTTTGTTATTTTAGCTTTTTATACTCATTCACGAAAGTGAATCAGCATATTGGTTTTGTGCAATGTCCGTCTTGCTGTCCGTCCGTCTGTCCGTCTGTCCGTCCGTCCGTCTGTCCCTCTGTCCGTATGAACGCAATCTATTTCGGCGCTATTGAAGCTAGAGCCTTGAAATTTGGAACACATACTCGTGTATATCTCAGATTTATAAAATGTTAAAATTTTCCCGATCCGTCCACTAGGGGCGTGGCAAATCGGAAAATACATTTTCCGACATACCAGAAATCATGTTAGTTAAAGAGCTAGAAAGCTGAAATTTGGTATGTAGGTCCGCGTCGACCACCCAAGATCACGAGCTATGGCGGATATATCCCCGCCCATTTGGGGCGTGGCAAATCGGATAAAACCGTATCTGCTAAAGTTGTAAACCTAGAATGCTGAAATTTTGCATGTAAGCTGATGATTTAATTCTATGAAGATAGGTGAAAAAATTATATATCTACGCCCACTAGGGGCGTGGCAAATCGGACCTGAAGATATAGTGATTTTTCGCATTTCAAGTACTAGAGACTTGGGCTTTGGAATGTGCACACATATTTACCATATGATTACGCTCTGAAAGTTTCATTAAGATCGTATGTCTACAAAAGAAATTATTTGACAAATAAATTCTCTTAATATTTCCCACACTGCAGCGCAGCCCAAGCGCAGTCGCTGCTTACTGCGCAGTTAGCAGAGCGCAGGCTTATGCGTGCGTGTGGATGCATGTGTATGTATGTGTGCATAAAAGAAGTGCAGAATGAATAGAATATCAGCTTGGAGGGTTCAGGGTATCTCCTAGTCGAGCAGTCTCGACTGGAGCTTTCTTACTTGTTTATATTTTATTAATTTTATAAAAATGTTTCCTTCCGTGCTATCAATGCCTATTAAGCATACTTATGTGTACATATACATAAATAGATGGCTGACGCATATAAATGTCGCAATTCGGGCACTGTAAATGTCGATTGCCACGCCCCTAGTGGCCGTAGACTCCTCAATTTTAGCCAGTTTTTAGAACGAGCAGCCGGTTACCTAAATGCAAAATTTGAATTCTTACGCTCAAAAAATGTGAAAATTACAGGGTATTTTTCGATTTTCCACGCCCCTAAAGAAGCTTAAAAATTATTTTTGAGGCATCGATAGAGGAGGCCACCAGTAACTTAAATTAAATTTGAAGCTTCTAGCTCTTAAACTGTAGGAGATATAAACTTTTGCGGTTTGCCACGCCCCCTATAGGCGGACATATATCTACCATAGCTCGTTAGACGTGGGTGGTCAACCCGCGTATATATACTAAATTTCAGGTCTCTAGCATCAATAGTGCCTAAAATATAGCAGAATTCGAAAAATCACTATATCTTCAGGTCCGATTTGCCATGCCCCTAGTGGGCGTAGATATATCATTTTTTCACCTATCTTCATTGAATTAAAACATCAGCTTACATGCAAAATTTCAGCATTCTAGGTTTATAACTTTAGGAGATACAGTTTTATCCGATTTGCCACACCCCTAATGGGCGGAGATATATCCGCCATAGCTTGTGATCTTGGGTGATCGGCGCGGACCTACATACCAAATTTCAGCTTTCTAGCTCTTCAACAAACATGATTTCTGGTATATCGGAAAATGCATTTTCCGATTTGCCATGCCCCTAGTGGGCGGATCGGGAAAATTTTAACAGTTTATAAATCGGAGATATACACGAGTATGTGTTCCAAATTTCAAGTCTCTAGCTTCAATAGCGCCGAAATAGATTGCGTTCATACGGACAGACGGACAGACGGACGGACGGACAGACGGACGGACGGACAGACGGACGGACAGCAAGACGGACATTGCACAAAACCAATATACTCATTTCACTTTCATGAATGAGTCTAAAAATTAGCTTAAGAAAAACGGATGTGAGAAAATTTAGCTTAACCCTCTAAGACCCAAGAGTGCCTCTAGGCACTTATTTTATTTTTTAATTTAAAAAAATAACTAAGAGCTTTTAGTTAATTTAAAAATGGTAGGACTGTTAAAAATACTTGCCAAAATAGCCTGAAATAGTTTCAAAGCTTTCGGACACAATAATCGGTATTTTTAATAAACGTTTGATCGAATCAAATGTTATTTGGCGCCAAAAATTTCAGCTGCTGCATATTGTCTTTTGAGGGGTTGATAAAAGCGAACTTATAAAACCTATTGACCTCAATATTTTTTTCGTGAAAGGTAAGGTAATTTACTATATAAATTAAGTTTAAAATGTGCGAATATGTTGAAATTGTGCTTTGTAGTATCATAAAAGTGATAAGAGCCTTGAGGCACTCTTGGGGCTCCATGGCAAAATATGTTGTCAGTAGCTCTTTCACAACTGCTTGCATTTCTTGTGTGATTTGTGTGTGATTTTTATTTATTGTTGATTTTTGTTAATAAAAATTGTATAATGGCTTTGGGAGTTCGCTATAAATGGTCTGATTTGACGGATGAACAACTGCTGGAGTTGTTCGTTTTTCAGTTTGTACGTGAGTTCCTCATATGGAGTAGAAATTAGTAACGTACTGTGGAAAGACAACAAGGCCGTTCGGTTGTTGTCGAACTATGTGGGCGTTAAGCCGTTGAAGAGGTCACATGCACAAGAAGGAACAGCAAAGACAGCTCGTTACGATAGAAAGTCGAAGCGCCATGTAGAAGTTGACTGTCCACAAGTTATTAGAGAGCATATTGCTCTTATGGGGGGTGAGGATCTGATGGATGGGCTTATGGGCCGATACCATATACGAAGTAAAACTCAAGATGCTGTAACCCGAATTTTCTACCATTTGATAGGTATGGCCTTAACAAACGCCTACATCCTATACAGACATATACAAAAGGAAACCATGAGCAGCGAGAAATTGATCGAGCTTCCGTATTTTCGAGAGTCTATTGCAGCGGGTCTAGTGGGATATCAGTCAAAAGACTTGCCAGGTCGTCCACTCAAGAACAACAATTTAGCTTCACAATCTTCAGCTTTGTTTGCGGTCGACATCACATACTATGCAGTCGCCAATTTCTCAGCGATCCTTGCAGCCACAGCTCAAACAAGGTCAAAAATCAAATCACCCAATAATGGACTTGAGGTGTGACCCTCTGAATCATTTCCAGAGTGGTTGGATCGCAATACGGAAAAAAGATGGTGCAAGGACTGCAAAATTTCACAAACACAGTTCATTACAAAATGTAAACTGCATTTATGCTGCTCGGAGAGCAAAAATTGTTTTGCAGAGCATCATCGATACAAATAAAAAGGAACAAAAAAAAAAAAAAAAAAAAAAAAAAAAAAAAAAAAAATAATTTGTAAACTATTTTTTTACCCTCTAAGCCCCAAGAGTGCCTTGATGCACTTATTTATATTTTCTCACCTTCCAGGTAAACGAAAGCTTCTACATTTTGCTGAGTTCATATTTGAGCTCAGGAGCCCCTATTTACTTATTTTAGAAAGTAGTCTTAGAGGGTTAAGTAAGTGACCACCGCAAGAAGCGGTCAGAAAATTGTAAAAGTAATAAGTGGCAAGTGTGTAAGTTAAAAATACTATCGAATTGAAGTGAAGAATAAAGAAAAGCGAAGAACGCAACGACGGCGAATAAAGTGGAAGTACCCTGGGCAGAGTGAGTCTGCCCCAGCTGAGAAAATGTACTACATTACAATGCCACATACACGCACACACACAGTCATACGTACGCACGCATATACACGCTTTGCCTGCAGTGGTGGCTTACTATGGGAACTTAAATGCTCAATAACTTTTTGTGGATGTACTTTCTTCATGAAACTTTCAGATTATGATTATAACATGGATATTCATGCGGATGCCAAAGCACAAGTCTCTAGTAATTTAAATAGGCTTTTTATACCCCCGTATACTCCCCAGTTAAATGGAGTTTCAGAACGAATGATCAGAACAATAACAGAAAAAGCTCGTGCCATGATAAATGGTGCGAGTTTAGATAAGTCCTTTTGGGGTGAAGCTGTGCTGACGGCCACATACTTAATAAATAGAACTCCAAGTAAGGCACTTGGAGATCATGCTATCACTCCATATGAAATGTGGCATAATAGAAAGCCAACTTTTAAATATTTAAAAATATTTGGTTCAACTGTGTATGTGCACAACAAGAATAGAAAACAGAAATTTGACAATAAATCATTTAAAAGTATTCTTGTAGGGTATGAACCCAACGGCTGCAAATTATGGGACAGTGAAAGTGAAAAGTTCTTTATTGCTAGGGATGTGGTACTCGATGAGACGAATATGGTTAACTCGAGAATGAGAGTAAGGATGATAAAGATAATTTCCTGAATGAGAATAAGGATGATAAAGATAATTTCCTGAATGAGAGTAAGGATGATAAAGATAATTTCCTGAATGAGAATAAGGATGATAAAGATAATTTCCTGAATGAGAATAAGGATGATAAAGATAATTTCCTGAATGAGAGTAAGGATGATAAAGATAATTTCCTGAATGAGAATAAGGATGATAAAGATAGTTTCCTGAATGAGAGTAAGGACGATGAAGATAGTTTCCCTAATGAGAGTAAGGAAAATAATGAGAGTGATATCGCAAAGATTCGAAGAAGTGATAGACTCAAGAACAAGCCACAAATATCCTACAACGAAGATAACGAAAATTTAAATAAATACATAATGAACGCTCACACTATTTTCAATGAAACTCCCTACACATACACATACGACGAAGTAAGAAGTAGAAAAGATAAGACGTTATGGGAAGAAGCTATTAAAGAAGAATTATTAGCACATGAATTAAACAAGACATGGACTATTGTTAAAAGACCTGAAAATAAGAATATTATAGATAGCAAATGGGTGTTTAGTTTGAAACATGACGAAACAGGTAAGATATAAAGCAAGATTAGTTGCACGAGGTTTCACACAAATGTATCAAATAGATTACGATGAAACATTTGCCCCTGTTGCTAGAATTTCTAGTTTCCGCATAATATTGTTCATTGCAAACCAATATAGTTTCAAAGTGCATCATATGGATGTAAAAACGGCATTTACTAATGGTACATTGAAGGAAGATATATTTATGAAAATTCCTCAAGGAATTGTCTGTAATAATGAAAATGTGTGCAAATTAAATAAAGCTATTTATGGGCTTAAACAAGCATCAAGATGCTGGTTTGAAGTGTTTGAGCAGACGTTAAGAGATTTCAAATTTAAAAATTTACCTGTTGATCCCTGTATATATGTAAAAGATAATGGGGATATAAATAAGAACATATATGTATTACTATATGTGGACGATTTAGTTATAAATATAAAAACTCTATTATGTCTCTATAGTGAAAAGATAGAAGTACAACAGAAACGTTCTACCGAGGCATCCACATAACACACTATACCATAAGTTATCAGATAAGCCCTATATTATATATATTACATTAATTAAATTAAATATTATTATTAAAAAAACCATATCTGTACATTAGTGAAACTCGTACAGTTGCTAGGACCGAGGACATTACACCCCACTTAATTTATTATACCCTGAACCCATTTTCAATGGGAAATCAGGGTATAATGGTTTTGTTGAAATGTATGTAACAGGCAAAAGGAGGCGTGGCAGACCCCACAAAGTATATATATTCTTGATCAGGGCGACGAGCCTGAGTTGATTTGGCCCTGTCCGTCTGTCCGTCTGTCCGTCTGTCCGTCCGTCCGTCTGTCCGTATGTATGAACGCGTCGATTTCAGAAGATATAAGAGCTAGAGACTTCAAATTTTTTTCAAAATGTCCGCAATTACAGCGCGCATATCAAGTTTATCATTAAAAATCGATAACTCATCCGATCTTTTTTATCGATAAAAAACCTGATCGAAACCGGTTATAAAATTATATCTTCTACAACCTTTATTGCTAGAGTCTCCAAACTTTTAATGTATGCTTATATGCAATTTATACAATTTCGGTTTTTGTTAAAATTTACCCCCCACCCTTAA
>NW_028315217.1:0-74224 GCF_054131065.1 Drosophila arizonae
ATGAGGAGGACGAGAAGAGGGTACAACAACAAATGCTCATTAGCTTTCAATCGATGGGATTACAGCTTTTTGGTTAAACTACATCATTTTACGTACAAAGATGACTCGTTGCTCCTTGCTACACGTCCTGGTTGCTATCGATGTTGTCCGGTATGCTGTAATTGCGACGGCTGTAACTGCGGCGGCGGCTGCGGCGGCGGGCAGCGGCCGTCTGTGCTGCAATATAGGAAGCAAAAACATCATCATCAATGCCTTGACTCCACTCGTATAGATGTTGTGATCAAGAAGTGGTATACTACCAAATTAATAATAGTAGCTCTGCACTCCCTGCTACGTGTCCAAAATAATGACCGGCAGGCTGTCATTGTGTGTGCAGACATTCGATACTCGTCGTCAATTCAGTGTGTGTGGGCTTGCAGCTCGTTGACAGGCTGCATGCATCGGCCCTTGACACATCATTCTGCATCATCATCATCATCATCATGCACAGCATGGTTGGTGTATGGTTCGGTTTGCACTGGAATTAATCAAATGTGGTTAGTCTATGCAAAATGTAAGCAATCCGCAATACAAATGAATACGCGCCTGTGCTCCATGGTCAAACACTTGCCGATACGACAGATGTTGGCCAAGCTATGGGTGCCCGCCAGTGGTTCCATGCATTTGCTCGCGCCAGAGCTGATGCCTTACGCCAGTGCCAGTTGTCTCAGTGCTGGCCATGCCACTTGCACAGATGCCAGTATCCCCTCCGACGTCGATGCTGATGTCTGTCCTGATGCCGGTAGTTTATCAGCTAATATATATGCTGGTGCTAGCTACTCTGCCAGCCATCATGCTGGCGACTACAATTCGGACGCCACGGATGACGACGACGCCCATGCAGTTGCGGATGCAGCTGCAGCCAATGCATGTGCTGGCCGCCCAAGTGCCAGTGTTGATGCCATAGCTGGTGCCACTGCCAGCTCCAGTGCCAGTCACTCCTATGCTGGCATCGGCTCGACTCCAGATGCCGATGTCGATGATGTCGTTAACGATGCTGATGCTGCAATTAACAACAGAAGTGCAATTGCTAGTGCAACTGCTGCCTCTGTTGCATCCACCGATGAAGTCATCCCAACTCCTCAAGAGCACTCCTGGATTGATGTCGCCACTACTCACCATGCCAGATTGCCAGTGTTTCGGCGGCTGGCTGCAGCAGCCTTTGATGCTCGTCCCCCTCCACCGATCGAGCAGCCATCACAAGAATCACCTGTAACATAGAACACTTGTATTTTCTTTTCATATTTCTACTATTTGTAAGAATCTAATTCAAACTCACTCTTTATATTGGTATTATTAGTTTTTATTAGTAGTATTAGTATTTAGTATTTAGTTTTATTATTATTAATCTTAGTAATGTAAATTCTTTTCACTTAGCTTGTACTTTGATTTTTCGCACAACGCAATTTCTTTAACATTTACTCACTTACTCACTCACATACACTCACACACACACACACTTAATATTCGCATCTATGTTAGGTATATTAATAAGATATGGCAGCCCTGCGTGGTTGTTAACATCAATGTAAGCCAGTTGAGCCCTGTTATGTTAAGTTTAACATTAACATTGACTAGGGCGCCAATTCATTCCAATTCAAAATACTCGGTATACAATGGGATACACACGGAACCGAGCGACTGTCAAGCGCCTGCCCGTTCAGCCATCTGCCGGCTGTGCTGGCTCTCCCAATAGAGGGAGTTCCAATTCCAATTCCAACTGGATTTGGGATTGGAATGTCGGCTGAATTGGTACGGTGAGGTGGAGGCGCTGGGCAGTCCAGTTCCCAGATTCGTCTGTAGAGCGGCAGCGAGTGCGCACGCGAAAACGCGATTGAGATCCGATCCGACATCGACATCGTGCGCGGCAGTGGAGCCCCGGCGGCCGACGGCAGACGCCACCATCTAGACTATCTAGATTGACTAGACAAAAACCAAATAATAATAAATAAATGATTAAATTGTAGTAATTAATATAAAGTGGAAATCAAGTGTTTTTTTCTTAGTAACAAATAATATTGAAATTGTGATTAATTTTCGAGACAGAGACTCCTATTTGCAAAAACAATTATTTAGTGGCGGCGTGAGTGTGTGCCTCGATCCGAATAAAACTACTGGTCAATCATGTACAATGCACTCTCGGGCAGTCTCGTCGACGATGACGAGACTAGTGGCGATGAGGAGCTATTTGTGGATGAGGACTATGTGGAGGATGGAGAGGAGGATGAGGACGTCGATGTCGACTCGCTGGATGACTATCTGCTGGCTGGAATTGGCTCAGGTGATGCAAATGAGCCAAATCAGGTTGGTGCTAGTAGTAATGGTCATGCTAAGGAGGATGCTGCAACTGTGCTGACGCGTGCTATGCACGCAATGCTGGCTCAGGAGCAGCAAATGAAATTGCACAAACAGAGGCAGCAAAAACTCGAATTCAATTCGAATAAGAGGCCAGCTAATAATCAGGGCAATAGCCCAAAATCCAAATCATTAAAATCTAATAAGAAAATGGCGCCGAAAAAGGACGCCAACTGCAAGCACAACTTTCAGCTGCGATCGGAAGCTGATTGCTCTAATAATAACAATAGCAACATCACCATTAACGATGATGAACTGTTGAAAGTACTCCAGAGATGCGAGCAATTGTCTGGTGGTGTTGCCAGTCCAACGCCATCTACTCGTTCAACTTTGGCAACAGCAACTGCAACTGCAGCTGTAGTCAATACTCCAACCAAATCAAATTCTAAATCTAAATCTGAATTGAATAAGAATTGTAGATCGGCCAAGGCAAAGGCAAATGCAAAGGCCATTTCTGCTTCACAACAGACAGCGGCTGACACTGATGAGATAGTCAACCACCTATTCACTGGATCCGATGAGTTTGCCAATTCGGATGTCAACGAGATGCTGAACCACTTGTTTAGCGGTTGCGAGACTAACAAATGCATTCAGCCACCACCTCCATTGTCTGCATCGGCAGTGGCTACATGCCGCAAAATGGCTACAAGTAATGCGCCAGCTAATCGAAAGCTGTCTGCTATGATGTTTAAAAAGAAACTGGTTGATGCATTCGATATTGATGCACCTACCACATCGAAGAAGGCAGCCGCTATTGAGGCTGCACGCAAATTAGCTGCTGAAAATGACCACCGGCCAACAGATGGCGCCAATAATCAAATCAACAACAACAGCAACAACAACAATATTAACTGCATTTCAATTGATGCTAATGCTAACGATGTTGAAATGGATGACGATGTTGATGATGACGATGATAAAGTCGTTGATGACGTTGACGACGATGACGTCAATGCCAATACAAATGCCAATGGCAATTTGAATGGGCGTAAGAATCGACCAACTCCACTATATTTGCCATTTGTGGCAAATATAATGCCAGTACTGGAGGGCATTAATAATGCGATTGGTGTTGATAATTATTACACCAAGCCGACGGCTGGGCAAGGTTTGCGTGTTCAATGCGCGAATATTGCAGCATATCGCAAACTGGTGCATCATTTCTCGCAAGAGAACATTGTGTCGCACACATATCAATTGGCATCGGATCGAGGATATCGATTCCTGATTCGCTATTTGCATCGATCGACGCCACCTAGCTGGATACGGCAACAGCTAACGGATCTGGGCTATACGGTACGATTCGTAAGCGTCATTAAGAAGCGATTCACTCGCCAGCCTCTGGATCTGTTCGAGGTGGAAATAGTGGCCGAGCCGAATAGCGCGAATGTGCTGAACATTGTGTGCTTGGGCGGCCAAAAGGTGAGAATCGAGAAGATCTTGCGCAATGCCGATGCTGTGCAATGCCATCGTTGCCAAAGATTCGGCCATACGAAGAATTATTGTCGCCGTCCTTTCGTATGCGTGAAATGCAGCGGCAGCCATGCATCCACCGACTGTGTGCGATCGAAGGACGATAGCCAGCCAGCAAAATGCGCCAATTGTATGGGCGAACATGCTGCTAGCTATCGCGGCTGCAAGGCATTCAAAGAGGCCTGCAAACAGAAGCTATCGAATCAGCAGGGCTTTCAGCAAGCCACTAAATTGGTTGCCGAACTGGCACGTAAATCAAATTCAAATCGCATTAATAACGCTACAACAGCGGCTATTATTAAACGTCACCTAAACAAGGCCACTACCACAAATGCTACCAAACAGCAGCAGCAACTGCTACAGAAGCAGCAACAGCAGCAGCAGCAGCAGCAGCAGCAGCAGCAGCAGCAAAGGCAAAAGCAGCAGCAGCAGCAGCAGCAAAGGCAAAAGCCAATAAAGGCCAAGAAGAAGCAGCAGCAACAGCAGCAGCATCCTAAGCAGCCTAAGCAGCCACTAAAGATGAACAAAATTATGGTTGGCAGATATGCCGATGCCCTAAAACTTGGTCTAAATGTTAAACAGCCAAGTGTCTGGCTGCAGCAACAGCAGCAACAAATTCAACAAAAGCGACAAATCCAAATTCAAAGTCGACAACTACAGCGACAGCAACTACAGCTTCAGCCTCAAACTATGCAGCAATTACAGCTGCAACAGCTACTTCAACAGCAGCAACAGCAACAACTCTGTCAGACTCATCAGTATCCAGGTGGCAGGGATAATGTGAGTAGTATTGATAAGAAGCTGGATCAATTAATTGGCCTAATGCTGCTTGAACGTAAGCATTCCAAGGCAAATGCAAATGCAAATGCAAATGCAAACACAGCCACTAACAATGCTATTGCAACCAAGTTGGATCGTCTTATCGAAATGATGTCCGCGCTAACTACTTGCCTCACTGCTAGCAGTAGGCAACAATTCGCAAATGAAACCTCAAATATATAATAATGACAACCTATTGCAGCTATAACAAACCTAATATAATTGTATTAATACATTCACTTAATAATAATAACAATAATAATACTCACCTAACAATCCACTCATTTTTATCCAACGCACTCGTGTCGCGAATGTGTATCCAATTGCGGATGCGGATGCGGATGAGGAGGACGAGAAGAGGGTACAACAACAAATGCTCATTAGCTTTCAATCGATGGGATTACAGCTTTTGGTTAAACTACATCATTTTACGTACAAAGATGACTCGTTGCTCCTTGCTACACGTCCTGGTTGCTATCGATGTTGTCCGGTATGCTGTAATTGCGACGGCTGTAACTGCGGCGGCGGCTGCGGCGGCGGCAGCGGCGTCTGTGCTGCAATATAGGAAGCAAAAACATCATCATCAATGCCTTGACTCCACTCGTATAGATGTTGTGATCAAGAAGTGGTATACTACCAAATTAATAATAGTAGCTCTGCACTCCCTGCTACGTGTCCAAAATAATGACCGGCAGGCTGTCATTGTGTGTGCAGACATTCGATACTCGTCGTCAATTCAGTGTGTGTGGGCTTGCAGCTCGTTGACAGGCTGCATGCATCGGCCCTTGACACATCATTCTGCATCATCATCATCATCATCATGCACAGCATGGTTGGTGTATGGTTCGGTTTGCACTGGAATTAATCAAATGTGGTTAGTCTATGCAAAATGTAAGCAATCCGCAATACAAATGAATACGCGCCTGTGCTCCATGGTCAAACACTTGCCGATACGACAGATGTTGGCCAAGCTATGGGTGCCCGCCAGTGGTTCCATGCATTTGCTCGCGCCAGAGCTGATGCCTTACGCCAGTGCCAGTTGTCTCAGTGCTGGCCATGCCACTTGCACAGATGCCAGTATCCCCTCCGACGTCGATGCTGATGTCTGTCCTGATGCCGGTAGTTTATCAGCTAATATATATGCTGGTGCTAGCTACTCTGCCAGCCATCATGCTGGCGACTACAATTCGGACGCCACGGATGACGACGACGCCCATGCAGTTGCGGATGCAGCTGCAGCCAATGCATGTGCTGGCCGCCCAAGTGCCAGTGTTGATGCCATAGCTGGTGCCACTGCCAGCTCCAGTGCCAGTCACTCCTATGCTGGCATCGGCTCGACTCCAGATGCCGATGTCGATGATGTCGTTAACGATGCTGATGCTGCAATTAACAACAGAAGTGCAATTGCTAGTGCAACTGCTGCCTCTGTTGCATCCACCGATGAAGTCATCCCAACTCCTCAAGAGCACTCCTGGATTGATGTCGCCACTACTCACCATGCCAGATTGCCAGTGTTTCGGCGGCTGGCTGCAGCAGCCTTTGATGCTCGTCCCCCTCCACCGATCGAGCAGCCATCACAAGAATCACCTGTAACATAGAACACTTGTATTTTCTTTTCATATTTCTACTATTTGTAAGAATCTAATTCAAACTCACTCTTTATATTGGTATTATTAGTTTTTATTAGTAGTATTAGTATTTAGTATTTAGTTTTATTATTATTAATCTTAGTAATGTAAATTCTTTTCACTTAGCTTGTACTTTGATTTTTCGCACAACGCAATTTCTTTAACATTTACTCACTTACTCACTCACATACACTCACACACACACACACTTAATATTCGCATCTATGTTAGGTATATTAATAAGATATGGCAGCCCTGCGTGGTTGTTAACATCAATGTAAGCCAGTTGAGCCCTGTTATGTTAAGTTTAACATTAACATTGACTAGGGCGCCAATTCATTCCAATTCAAAATACTCGGTATACAATGGGATACACACGGAACCGAGCGACTGTCAAGCGCCTGCCCGTTCAGCCATCTGCCGGCTGTGCTGGCTCTCCCAATAGAGGGAGTTCCAATTCCAATTCCAACTGGATTTGGGATTGGAATGTCGGCTGAATTGGTACGGTGAGGTGGAGGCGCTGGGCAGTCCAGTTCCCAGATTCGTCTGTAGAGCGGCAGCGAGTGCGCACGCGATTGAGATCCGATCCGACATCGACATCGTGCGCGGCAGTGGAGCCCCGGCGGCCGACGGCAGACGCCACCATCTAGACTATCTAGATTGACTAGACAAAAACCAAATAAATAAATAAATAAATGATTAAATTGTAGTAATTAATATAAAGTGGAAATCAAGTGTTTTTTTCTTAGTAACAAATAATATTGAAATTGTGATTAATTTTCGAGACAGAGACTCCTATTTGCAAAAACAATTATTTAGTGGCGGCGTGAGTGTGTGCCTCGATCCGAATAAAACTACTGGTCAATCATGTACAATGCACTCTCGGGCAGTCTCGTCGACGATGACGAGACTAGTGGCGATGAGGAGCTATTTGTGGATGAGGACTATGTGGAGGATGGAGAGGAGGATGAGGACGTCGATGTCGACTCGCTGGATGACTATCTGCTGGCTGGAATTGGCTCAGGTGATGCAAATGAGCCAAATCAGGTTGGTGCTAGTAGTAATGGTCATGCTAAGGAGGATGCTGCAACTGTGCTGACGCGTGCTATGCACGCAATGCTGGCTCAGGAGCAGCAAATGAAATTGCACAAACAGAGGCAGCAAAAACTCGAATTCAATTCGAATAAGAGGCCAGCTAATAATCAGGGCAATAGCCCAAAATCCAAATCATTAAAATCTAATAAGAAAATGGCGCCGAAAAAGGACGCCAACTGCAAGCACAACTTTCAGCTGCGATCGGAAGCTGATTGCTCTAATAATAACAATAGCAACATCACCATTGACGATGATGAACTGTTGAAAGTACTCCAGAGATGCGAGCAATTGTCTGGTGGTGTTGCCAGTCCAACGCCATCTACTCGATCAACTTTGGCAACAGCAACTGCAACTGCAGCTGTAGTCAATACTCCAACCAAATCAAATTCTAAATCTAAATCTGAATTGAATAAGAATTGTAGATCGGCCAAGGCAAAGGCAAATGCAAAGGCCATTTCTGCTTCACAACAGACAGCGGCTGACACTGATGAGATAGTCAACCACCTATTCACTGGATCCGATGAGTTTGCCAATTCGGATGTCAACGAGATGCTGAACCACTTGTTTAGCGGTTGCGAGACTAACAAATGCATTCAGCCACCACCTCCATTGTCTGCATCGGCAGTGGCTACATGCCGCAAAATGGCTACAAGTAATGCGCCAGCTAATCGAAAGCTGTCTGCTATGATGTTTAAAAAGAAACTGGTTGATGCATTCGATATTGATGCACCTACCACATCGAAGAAGGCAGCCGCTATTGAGGCTGCACGCAAATTAGCTGCTGAAAATGACCACCGGCCCACAGATGGCGCCAATAATCAAATCAACAACAACAGCAACAACAACAATAATAACAATATTAACTGCATTTCAATTGATGCTAATGCTAACGATGTTGAAATGGATGACGATGTTGATGATGACGATGATAAAGTCGTTGATGACGTTGACGACGATGACGTCAATGCCAATACAAATGCCAATGGCAATTTGAATGGGCGTAAGAATCGACCAACTCCACTATATTTGCCATTTGTGGCAAATATAATGCCAGTACTGGAGGGCATTAATAATGCGATTGGTGTTGATAATTATTACACCAAGCCGACGGCTGGGCAAGGTTTGCGTGTTCAATGCGCGAATATTGCAGCATATCGCAAACTGGTGCATCATTTCTCGCAAGAGAACATTGTGTCGCACACATATCAATTGGCATCGGATCGAGGATATCGATTCCTGATTCGCTATTTGCATCGATCGACGCCACCTAGCTGGATACGGCAACAGCTAACGGATCTGGGCTATACGGTACGATTCGTAAGCGTCATTAAGAAGCGATTCACTCGCCAGCCTCTGGATCTGTTCGAGGTGGAAATAGTGGCCGAGCCGAATAGCGCGAATGTGCTGAACATTGTGTGCTTGGGCGGCCAAAAGGTGAGAATCGAGAAGATCTTGCGCAATGCCGATGCTGTGCAATGCCATCGTTGCCAAAGATTCGGCCATACGAAGAATTATTGTCGCCGTCCTTTCGTATGCGTGAAATGCAGCGGCAGCCATGCATCCACCGACTGTGTGCGATCGAAGGACGATAGCCAGCCAGCAAAATGCGCCAATTGTATGGGCGAACATGCTGCTAGCTATCGCGGCTGCAAGGCATTCAAAGAGGCCTGCAAACAGAAGCTATCGAATCAGCAGGGCTTTCAGCAAGCCACTAAATTGGTTGCCGAACTGGCACGTAAATCAAATTCAAATCGCATTAATAACGCTACAACAGCGGCTATTATTAAACGTCACCTAAACAAGGCCACTACCACAAATGCTACCAAACAGCAGCAGCAACTGCTACAGAAGCAGCAACAGCAGCAGCAGCAGCAGCAGCAGCAGCAGCAGCAGCAAAGGCAAAAGCAGCAGCAGCAGCAGCAGCAGCAAAGGCAAAAGCCAATAAAGGCCAAGAAGAAGCAGCAGCAACAGCAGCAGCATCCTAAGCAGCCTAAGCAGCCACTAAAGATGAACAAAATTATGGTTGGCAGCTATGCCGATGCCCTAAAACTTGGTCTAAATGTTAAACAGCCAAGTGTCTGGCTGCAGCAACAGCAGCAACAAATTCAACAAAAGCGACAAATCCAAATTCAAAGTCGACAACTACAGCGACAGCAACTACAGCTTCAGCCTCAAACTATGCAGCAATTACAGCTGCAACAGCTACTTCAACAGCAGCAACAGCAACAACTCTGTCAGACTCATCAGTATCCAGGTGGCAGGGATAATGTGAGTAGTATTGATAAGAAGCTGGATCAATTAATTGGCCTAATGCTGCTTGAACGTAAGCATTCCAAGGCAAATGCAAATGCAAATGCAAATGCAAACACAGCCACTAACAATGCTATTGCAACCAAGTTGGATCGTCTTATCGAAATGATGTCCGCGCTAACTACTTGCCTCACTGCTAGCAGTAGGCAACAATTCGCAAATGAAACCTCAAATATATAATAATGACAACCTATTGCAGCTATAACAAACCTAATATAATTGTATTAATACATTCACTTAATAATAATAACAATAATAATACTCACCTAACAATCCACTCATTTTTATCCAACGCACTCGTGTCGCGAATGTGTATCCAATTGCGGATGCGGATGCGGATGAGGAGGACGAGAAGAGGGTACAACAACAAATGCTCATTAGCTTTCAATCGATGGGATTACAGCTTTTGGTTAAACTACATCATTTTACGTACAAAGATGACTCGTTGCTCCTTGCTACACGTCCTGGTTGCTATCGATGTTGTCCGGTATGCTGTAATTGCGACGGCTGTAACTGCGGCGGCGGCTGCGGCGGCGGCAGCGGCGTCTGTGCTGCAATATAGGAAGCAAAAACATCATCATCAATGCCTTGACTCCACTCGTATAGATGTTGTGATCAAGAAGTGGTATACTACCAAATTAATAATAGTAGCTCTGCACTCCCTGCTACGTGTCCAAAATAATGACCGGCAGGCTGTCATTGTGTGTGCAGACATTCGATACTCGTCGTCAATTCAGTGTGTGTGGGCTTGCAGCTCGTTGACAGGCTGCATGCATCGGCCCTTGACACATCATTCTGCATCATCATCATCATCATCATGCACAGCATGGTTGGTGTATGGTTCGGTTTGCACTGGAATTAATCAAATGTGGTTAGTCTATGCAAAATGTAAGCAATCCGCAATACAAATGAATACGCGCCTGTGCTCCATGGTCAAACACTTGCCGATACGACAGATGTTGGCCAAGCTATGGGTGCCCGCCAGTGGTTCCATGCATTTGCTCGCGCCAGAGCTGATGCCTTACGCCAGTGCCAGTTGTCTCAGTGCTGGCCATGCCACTTGCACAGATGCCAGTATCCCCTCCGACGTCGATGCTGATGTCTGTCCTGATGCCGGTAGTTTATCAGCTAATATATATGCTGGTGCTAGCTACTCTGCCAGCCATCATGCTGGCGACTACAATTCGGACGCCACGGATGACGACGACGCCCATGCAGTTGCGGATGCAGCTGCAGCCAATGCATGTGCTGGCCGCCCAAGTGCCAGTGTTGATGCCATAGCTGGTGCCACTGCCAGCTCCAGTGCCAGTCACTCCTATGCTGGCATCGGCTCGACTCCAGATGCCGATGTCGATGATGTCGTTAACGATGCTGATGCTGCAATTAACAACAGAAGTGCAATTGCTAGTGCAACTGCTGCCTCTGTTGCATCCACCGATGAAGTCATCCCAACTCCTCAAGAGCACTCCTGGATTGATGTCGCCACTACTCACCATGCCAGATTGCCAGTGTTTCGGCGGCTGGCTGCAGCAGCCTTTGATGCTCGTCCCCCTCCACCGATCGAGCAGCCATCACAAGAATCACCTGTAACATAGAACACTTGTATTTTCTTTTCATATTTCTACTATTTGTAAGAATCTAATTCAAACTCACTCTTTATATTGGTATTATTAGTTTTTATTAGTAGTATTAGTATTTAGTATTTAGTTTTATTATTATTAATCTTAGTAATGTAAATTCTTTTCACTTAGCTTGTACTTTGATTTTTCGCACAACGCAATTTCTTTAACATTTACTCACTTACTCACTCACATACACTCACACACACACACACTTAATATTCGCATCTATGTTAGGTATATTAATAAGATATGGCAGCCCTGCGTGGTTGTTAACATCAATGTAAGCCAGTTGAGCCCTGTTATGTTAAGTTTAACATTAACATTGACTAGGGCGCCAATTCATTCCAATTCAAAATACTCGGTATACAATGGGATACACACGGAACCGAGCGACTGTCAAGCGCCTGCCCGTTCAGCCATCTGCCGGCTGTGCTGGCTCTCCCAATAGAGGGAGTTCCAATTCCAATTCCAATCGGATTTGGGATTGGAATGTCGGCTGAATTGGTACGGTGAGGTGGAGGCGCTGGGCAGTCCAGTTCCCAGATTCGTCTGTAGAGCGGCAGCGAGTGCGCACGCGAAAACGCGATTGAGATCCGATCCGACATCGACATCGTGCGCGGCAGTGGAGCCCCGGCGGCCGACGGCAGACGCCACCATCTAGACTATCTAGATTGACTAGACAAAAACCAAATAAATAAATGATTAAATTGTAGTAATTAATATAAAGTGGAAATCAAGTGTTTTTTTTCTTTGTAAATAATAATATTGAAATTGTGATTAATTTTCGAGACAGAGACTCCTATTTGCAAAAACAATTATTTAGTGGCGGCGTGAGTGTGTGCCTCGATCCGAATAAAACTACTGGTCAATCATGTACAATGCACTCTCGGGCAGTCTCGTCGACGATGACGAGACTAGTGGCGATGAGGAGCTATTTGTGGATGAGGACTATGTGGAGGATGGAGAGGAGGATGAGGACGTCGATGTCGACTCGCTGGATGACTATCTGCTGGCTGGAATTGGCTCAGGTGATGCAAATGAGCCAAATCAGGTTGGTGCTAGTAGTAATGGTCATGCTAAGGAGGATGCTGCAACTGTGCTGACGCGTGCTATGCACGCAATGCTGGCTCAGGAGCAGCAAATGAAATTGCACAAACAGAGGCAGCAAAAACTCGAATTCAATTCGAATAAGAGGCCAGCTAATAATCAGGGCAATAGCCCAAAATCCAAATCATTAAAATCTAATAAGAAAATGGCGCCGAAAAAGGACGCCAACTGCAAGCACAACTTTCAGCTGCGATCGGAAGCTGATTGCTCTAATAATAACAATAGCAACATCACCATTGACGATGATGAACTGTTGAAAGTACTCCAGAGATGCGAGCAATTGTCTGGTGGTGTTGCCAGTCCAACGCCATCTACTCGATCAACTTTGGCAACAGCAACTGCAACTGCAGCTGTAGTCAATACTCCAACCAAATCAAATTCTAAATCTAAATCTGAATTGAATAAGAATTGTAGATCGGCCAAGGCAAAGGCAAATGCAAAGGCCATTTCTGCTTCACAACAGACAGCGGCTGACACTGACGAGATAGTCAACCACCTATTCACTGGATCCGATGAGTTTGCCAATTCGGATGTCAACGAGATGCTGAACCACTTGTTTAGCGGTTGCGAGACTAACAAATGCATTCAGCCACCACCTCCATTGTCTGCATCGGCAGTGGCTACATGCCGCAAAATGGCTACAAGTAATGCGCCAGCTAATCGAAAGCTGTCTGCTATGATGTTTAAAAAGAAACTGGTTGATGCATTCGATATTGATGCACCTACCACATCGAAGAAGGCAGCCGCTATTGAGGCTGCACGCAAATTAGCTGCTGAAAATGACCACCGGCCCACAGATGGCGCCAATAATCAAATCAACAACAACAGCAACAACAACAATATTAACTGCATTTCAATTGATGCTAATGCTAACGATGTTGAAATGGATGACGATGTTGATGATGACGATGATAAAGTCGTTGATGACGTTGACGACGATGACGTCAATGCCAATACAAATGCCAATGGCAATTTGAATGGGCGTAAGAATCGACCAACTCCACTATATTTGCCATTTGTGGCAAATATAATGCCAGTACTGGAGGGCATTAATAATGCGATTGGTGTTGATAATTATTACACCAAGCCGACGGCTGGGCAAGGTTTGCGTGTTCAATGCGCGAATATTGCAGCATATCGCAAACTGGTGCATCATTTCTCGCAAGAGAACATTGTGTCGCACACATATCAATTGGCATCGGATCGAGGATATCGATTCCTGATTCGCTATGTGCATCGATCGACGCCACCTAGCTGGATACGGCAACAGCTAACGGATCTGGGCTATACGGTACGATTCGTAAGCGTCATTAAGAAGCGATTCACTCGCCAGCCTCTGGATCTGTTCGAGGTGGAAATAGTGGCCGAGCCGAATAGCGCGAATGTGCTGAACATTGTGTGCTTGGGCGGCCAAAAGGTGAGAATCGAGAAGATCTTGCGCAATGCCGATGCTGTGCAATGCCATCGTTGCCAAAGATTCGGCCATACGAAGAATTATTGTCGCCGTCCTTTCGTATGCGTGAAATGCAGCGGCAGCCATGCATCCACCGACTGTGTGCGATCGAAGGACGATAGCCAGCCAGCAAAATGCGCCAATTGTATGGGCGAACATGCTGCTAGCTATCGCGGCTGCAAGGCATTCAAAGAGGCCTGCAAACAGAAGCTATCGAATCAGCAGGGCTTTCAGCAAGCCACTAAATTGGTTGCCGAACTGGCACGTAAATCAAATTCAAATCGCATTAATAACGCTACAACAGCGGCTATTATTAAACGTCACCTAAACAAGGCCACTACCACAAATGCTACCAAACAGCAGCAGCAACTGCTACAGAAGCAGCAACAGCAGCAGCAGCAGCAGCAGCAGCAGCAGCAGCAGCAAAGGCAAAAGCAGCAGCAGCAGCAGCAGCAGCAAAGGCAAAAGCCAATAAAGGCCAAGAAGAAGCAGCAGCAACAGCAGCAGCATCCTAAGCAGCCTAAGCAGCCACTAAAGATGAACAAAATTATGGTTGGCAGCTATGCCGATGCCCTAAAACTTGGTCTAAATGTTAAACAGCCAAGTGTCTGGCTGCAGCAACAGCAGCAACAAATTCAACAAAAGCGACAAATCCAAATTCAAAGTCGACAACTACAGCGACAGCAACTACAGCTTCAGCCTCAAACTATGCAGCAATTACAGCTGCAACAGCTACTTCAACAGCAGCAACAGCAACAACTCTGTCAGACTCATCAGTATCCAGGTGGCAGGGATAATGTGAGTAGTATTGATAAGAAGCTGGATCAATTAATTGGCCTAATGCTGCTTGAACGTAAGCATTCCAAGGCAAATGCAAATGCAAATGCAAATGCAAACACAGCCACTAACAATGCTATTGCAACCAAGTTGGATCGTCTTATCGAAATGATGTCCGCGCTAACTACTTGCCTCACTGCTAGCAGTAGGCAACAATTCGCAAATGAAACCTCAAATATATAATAATGACAACCTATTGCAGCTATAACAAACCTAATATAATTGTATTAATACATTCACTTAATAATAATAACAATAATAATACTCACCTAACAATCCACTCATTTTTATCCAACGCACTCGTGTCGCGAATGTGTATCCAATTGCGGATGCGGATGCGGATGAGGAGGACGAGAAGAGGGTACAACAACAAATGCTCATTAGCTTTCAATCGATGGGATTACAGCTTTTGGTTAAACTACATCATTTTACGTACAAAGATGACTCGTTGCTCCTTGCTACACGTCCTGGTTGCTATCGATGGTGTCCGGTATGCTGTAATTGCGACGGCTGTAACTGCGGCGGCGGCTGCGGCGGCGGCAGCGGCGTCTGTGCTGCAATATAGGAAGCAAAAACATCATCATCAATGCCTTGACTCCACTCGTATAGATGTTGTGATCAAGAAGTGGTATACTACCAAATTAATAATAGTAGCTCTGCACTCCCTGCTACGTGTCCAAAATAATGACCGGCAGGCTGTCATTGTGTGTGCAGACATTCGATACTCGTCGTCAATTCAGTGTGTGTGGGCTTGCAGCTCGTTGACAGGCTGCATGCATCGGCCCTTGACACATCATTCTGCATCATCATCATCATCATCATGCACAGCATGGTTGGTGTATGGTTCGGTTTGCACTGGAATTAATCAAATGTGGTTAGTCTATGCAAAATGTAAGCAATCCGCAATACAAATGAATACGCGCCTGTGCTCCATGGTCAAACACTTGCCGATACGACAGATGTTGGCCAAGCTATGGGTGCCCGCCAGTGGTTCCATGCATTTGCTCGCGCCAGAGCTGATGCCTTACGCCAGTGCCAGTTGTCTCAGTGCTGGCCATGCCACTTGCACAGATGCCAGTATCCCCTCCGACGTCGATGCTGATGTCTGTCCTGATGCCGGTAGTTTATCAGCTAATATATATGCTGGTGCTAGCTACTCTGCCAGCCATCATGCTGGCGACTTCAATTCGGACGCCACGGATGACGACGACGCCCATGCAGTTGCGGATGCAGCTGCAGCCAATGCATGTGCTGGCCGCCCAAGTGCCAGTGTTGATGCCATAGCTGGTGCCACTGCCAGCTCCAGTGCCAGTCACTCCTATGCTGGCATCGGCTCGACTCCAGATGCCGATGTCGATGATGTCGTTAACGATGCTGATGCTGCAATTAACAACAGAAGTGCAATTGCTAGTGCAACTGCTGCCTCTGTTGCATCCACCGATGAAGTCATCCCAACTCCTCAAGAGCACTCCTGGATTGATGTCGCCACTACTCACCATGCCAGATTGCCAGTGTTTCGGCGGCTGGCTGCAGCAGCCTTTGATGCTCGTCCCCCTCCACCGATCGAGCAGCCATCACAAGAATCACCTGTAACATAGAACACTTGTATTTTCTTTTCATATTTCTACTATTTGTAAGAATCTAATTCAAACTCACTCTTTATATTAGTATTATTAGTTTTTATTAGTAGTATTAGTATTTAGTTTTATTATTATTAATCTTAGTAATGTAAATTCTTTTCACTTAGCTTGTACTTTGATTTTTCGCACAACGCAATTTCTTTAACATTTACTCACTTACTCACTCACATACACTCACACACACACACACTTAATATTCGCATCTATGTTAGGTATATTAATAAGATATGGCAGCCCTGCGTGGTTGTTAACATCAATGTAAGCCAGTTGAGCCCTGTTATGTTAAGTTTAACATTAACATTGACTAGGGCGCCAATTCATTCCAATTCAAAATACTCGGTATACAATGGGATACACACGGAACCGAGCGACTGTCAAGCGCCTGCCCGTTCAGCCATCTGCCGGCTGTGCTGGCTCTCCCAATAGAGGGAGTTCCAATTCCAATTCCAATCGGATTTGGGATTGGAATGTCGGCTGAATTGGTACGGTGAGGTGGAGGCGCTGGGCAGTCCAGTTCCCAGATTCGTCTGTAGAGCGGCAGCGAGTGCGCACGCGATTGAGATCCGATCCGACATCGACATCGTGCGCGGCAGTGGAGCCCCGGCGGCCGACGGCAGACGCCACCATCTAGACTATCTAGATTGACTAGACAAAAACCAAATAAATAAATGATTAAATTGTAGTAATTAATATAAAGTGGAAATCAAGTGTTTTTTTTCTTTGTAAATAATAATATTGAAATTGTGATTAATTTTCGAGACAGAGACTCCTATTTGCAAAAACAATTATTTAGTGGCGGCGTGAGTGTGTGCCTCGATCCGAATAAAACTACTGGTCAATCATGTACAATGCACTCTCGGGCAGTCTCGTCGACGATGACGAGACTAGTGGCGATGAGGAGCTATTTGTGGATGAGGACTATGTGGAGGATGGAGAGGAGGATGAGGACGTCGATGTTGACTCGCTGGATGACTATCTGCTGGCTGGAATTGGCTCAGGTGATGCAAATGAGCCAAATCAGATTGGTGCTAGTAGTAATGGTCATGCTAAGGAGGATGCTGCAACTGTGCTGACGCGTGCTATGCACGCAATGCTGGCTCAGGAGCAGCAAATGAAATTGCACAAACAGAGGCAGCAAAAACTCGAATTCAATTCGAATAAGAGGCCAGCTAATAATCAGGGCAATAGCCCAAAATCCAAATCATTAAAATCTAATAAGAAAATGGCGCCGAAAAAGGACGCCAACTGCAAGCACAACTTTCAGCTGCGATCGGAAGCTGATTGCTCTAATAATAACAATAGCAACATCACCATTGACGATGATGAACTGTTGAAAGTACTCCAGAGATGCGAGCAATTGTCTGGTGGTGTTGCCAGTCCAACGCCATCTACTCGATCAACTTTGGCAACAGCAACTGCAACTGCAGCTGTAGTCAATACTCCAACCAAATCAAATTCTAAATCTAAATCTGAATTGAATAAGAATTGTAGATCGGCCAAGGCAAAGGCAAATGCAAAGGCCATTTCTGCTTCACAACAGACAGCGGCTGACACTGATGAGATAGTCAACCACCTATTCACTGGATCCGATGAGTTTGCCAATTCGGATGTCAACGAGATGCTGAACCACCTGTTTAGCGGTTGCGAGACTAACAAATGCATTCAGCCACCACCTCCATTGTCTGCATCGGCAGTGGCTACATGCCGCAAAATGGCTACAAGTAATGCGCCAGCTAATCGAAAGCTGTCTGCTATGATGTTTAAAAAGAAACTGGTTGATGCATTCGATATTGATGCACCTACCACATCGAAGAAGGCAGCCGCTATTGAGGCTGCACGCAAATTAGCTGCTGAAAATGACCACCGGCCCACAGATGGCGCCAATAATCAAATCAACAACAACAGCAACAACAACAATATTAACTGCATTTCAATTGATGCTAATGCTAACGATGTTGAAATGGATGACGATGTTGATGATGACGATGATAAAGTCGTTGATGACGTTGACGACGATGACGTCAATGCCAATACAAATGCCAATGGCAATTTGAATGGGCGTAAGAATCGACCAACTCCACTATATTTGCCATTTGTGGCAAATATAATGCCAGTACTGGAGGGCATTAATAATGCGATTGGTGTTGATAATTATTACACCAAGCCGACGGCTGGGCAAGGTTTGCGTGTTCAATGCGCGAATATTGCAGCATATCGCAAACTGGTGCATCATTTCTCGCAAGAGAACATTGTGTCGCACACATATCAATTGGCATCGGATCGAGGATATCGATTCCTGATTCGCTATTTGCATCGATCGACGCCACCTAGCTGGATACGGCAACAGCTAACGGATCTGGGCTATACGGTACGATTCGTAAGCGTCATTAAGAAGCGATTCACTCGCCAGCCTCTGGATCTGTTCGAGGTGGAAATAGTGGCGGAGCCGAATAGCGCGAATGTGCTGAACATTGTGTGCTTGGGCGGCCAAAAGGTGAGAATCGAGAAGATCTTGCGCAATGCCGATGCTGTGCAATGCCATCGTTGCCAAAGATTCGGCCATACGAAGAATTATTGTCGCCGTCCTTTCGTATGCGTGAAATGCAGCGGCAGCCATGCATCCACCGACTGTGTGCGATCGAAGGACGATAGCCAGCCAGCAAAATGCGCCAATTGTATGGGCGAACATGCTGCTAGCTATCGCGGCTGCAAGGCATTCAAAGAGGCCTGCAAACAGAAGCTATCGAATCAGCAGGGCTTTCAGCAAGCCACTAAATTGGTTGCCGAACTGGCACGTAAATCAAATTCAAATCGCATTAATAACGCTACAACAGCGGCTATTATTAAACGTCACCTAAACAAGGCCACTACCACAAATGCTACCAAACAGCAGCAGCAACTACTACAGAATCAGCAGCAGCAGCAGCAGCAACAGCAGCAGCAAAGGCAAAAGCAGCAGCAGCAGCAGCAGCAAAGGCAAAAGCCAATAAAGGCCAAGAAGAAGCAGCAGCAACAGCAGCAGCATCCTAAGCAGCCACTAAAGATGGACAAAATTATGGTTGGCAGCTATGCCGATGCCCTAAAACTTGGCCTAAATGTTAAACAGCCAAGTGTCTGGCTGCAGCAACAGCAGCAACAAATTCAACAAAAGCGACAAATCCAAATTCAAAGTCGACAACTACAGCGACAGCAACTACAGCTTCAGCCTCAAACTATGCAGCAATTACAGCTGCAACAGCTACTTCAACAGCAGCAACAGCAACAACTCTGTCAGACTCTTCAGTATCCAGGTGGCAGGGATAATGTGAGTAGTATTGATAAGAAGCTGGATCAATTAATTGGCCTAATGCTGCTTGAACGTAAGCATTCCAAGGCAAATGCAAATGCAAATGCAAATGCAAACACAGCCACTAACAATGCTATTGCAACCAAGTTGGATCGTCTTATCGAAATGATGTCCGCGCTAACTACTTGCCTCACTGCTAGCAGTAGGCAACAATTCGCAAATGAAACCTCAAATATATAATAATGACAACCTATTGCAGCTATAACAAACCTAATATAATTGTATTAATACATTCACTTAATAATAATAACAATAATAATACTCACCTAACAATCCACTCATTTTTATCCAACGCACTCGTGTCGCGAATGTGTATCCAATTGCGGATGCGGATGCGGATGAGGAGGACGAGAAGAGGGTACAACAACAAATGCTCATTAGCTTTCAATCGATGGGATTACAGCTTTTGGTTAAACTACATCATTTTACGTACAAAGATGACTCGTTGCTCCTTGCTACACGTCCTGGTTGCTATCGATGGTGTCCGGTATGCTGTAATTGCGACGGCTGTAACTGCGGCGGCGGCGGCAGCGGCGTCTGTGCTGCAATATAGAAAGCAACAACATCATCATCAATGCCTTGACTCCACTCGTATAGATGTTGTGATCAAGAAGTGGTATACTACCAAATTAATAATAGTAGCTCTGCACTCCCTGCTACGTGTCCAAAATAATGACCGGCAGGCTGTCATTGTGTGTGCAGACATTCGATACTCGTCGTCAATTCAGTGTGTGTGGGCTTGCAGCTCGTTGACAGGCTGCATGCATCGGCCCTTGACACATCATTCTGCATCATCATCATCATCATCATGCACAGCATGGTTGGTGTATGGTTCGGTTTGCACTGGAATTAATCAAATGTGGTTAGTCTATGCAAAATGTAAGCAATCCGCAATACAAATGAATACGCGCCTGTGCTCCATGGTCAAACACTTGCCGATACGACAGATGTTGGCCAAGCTATGGGTGCCCGCCAGTGGTTCCATGCATTTGCTCGCGCCAGAGCTGATGCCTTACGCCAGTGCCAGTTGTCTCAGTGCTGGCCATGCCACTTGCACAGATGCCAGTATCCCCTCCGACGTCGATGCTGATGTCTGTCCTGATGCCGGTAGTTTATCAGCTAATATATATGCTGGTGCTAGCTACTCTGCCAGCCATCATGCTGGCGACTACAATTCGGACGCCACGGATGACGACGACGCCCATGCAGTTGCGGATGCAGCTGCAGCCAATGCATGTGCTGGCCGCCCAAGTGCCAGTGTTGATGCCATAGCTGGTGCCACTGCCAGCTCCAGTGCCAGTCACTCCTATGCTGGCATCGGCTCGACTCCAGATGCCGATGTCGATGATGTCGTTAACGATGCTGATGCTGCAATTAACAACAGAAGTGCAATTGCTAGTGCAACTGCTGCCTCTGTTGCATCCACCGATGAAGTCATCCCAACTCCTCAAGAGCACTCCTGGATTGATGTCGCCACTACTCACCATGCCAGATTGCCAGTGTTTCGGCGGCTGGCTGCAGCAGCCTTTGATGCTCGTCCCCCTCCACCGATCGAGCAGCCATCACAAGAATCACCTGTAACATAGAACACTTGTATTTTCTTTTCATATTTCTACTATTTGTAAGAATCTAATTCAAACTCACTCTTTATATTAGTATTATTAGTTTTTATTAGTAGTATTAGTATTTAGTATTTAGTTTTATTATTATTAATCTTAGTAATGTAAATTCTTTTCACTTAGCTTGTACTTTGATTTTTCGCACAACGCAATTTCTTTAACATTTACTCACTTACTTACTCACTCACACACACACACACACACACACTTAATATTCGCATCTATGTTAGGTATATTAATAAGATATGGCAGCCCTGCGTGGTTGTTAACATCAATGTAAGCCAGTTGAGCCCTGTTATGTTAAGTTTAACATTAACATTGACTAGGGCGCCAATTCATTCCAATTCAAAATACTCGGTATACAATGGGATACACACGGAACCGAGCGACTGTCAAGCGCCTGCCCGTTCAGCCATCTGCCGGCTGTGCTGGCTCTCCCAATAGAGGGAGTTCCAATTCCAATTCCAACTGGATTTGGGATTGGAATGTCGGCTGAATTGGTACGGTGAGGTGGAGGCGCTGGGCAGTCCAGTTCCCAGATTCGTCTGTAGAGCGGCAGCGAGTGCGCACGCGAAAACGCGATTGAGATCCGATCCGACATCGACATCGTGCGCGGCAGTGGAGCCCCGGCGGCCGACGGCAGACGCCACCATCTAGACTATCTAGATTGACTAGACAAAATTATTAAACATGGTATTCGACACAACCCATCTGTGAAAGTCAATACTGAGCTTGTTCAATGCGTTACAGCCACTATCTTTCTGCCAAATAATTTTCAATTTAATTTGTCCTCTTTGTATTGTCCACCTCAACTATCCTGGCAATATGACGATTTCACTAACCTTTTACAAAGTAATGGCAACAGATTCCTTACAGCTGGTGATTGGAATGCAAAAAGTAGCTGGTGGGGTAATGCTAGATCATGTACTAGAGGAAGTACTTTACTAAAAGTTATTCAAGAGAGTAAATATAATCTACTGGCTACAGGCTCGTCAACTCATTTCCCGTATGATATGCGATCATCACCATCTGCTATTGACTTTGCCATTTATGCAGGAATTAATTCTAATTTGTTAAGTATACAAGTTGCCGGCGCAGATGAATTAACATCTGATCATCTACCGCTCTTGATAAAATTAGCTCTGGACAAGACACAGATCGTAAACAGAAGAATGGGCAGCTATCTTCTTCCGAAGAATGCTAATATTCCAACGTTTCAAAAAAGATTAAATGATTGCATTCTGCTAAATACTGAAATCAAGAATAGTGAAGATGTTGAAGATGCTGCTGCAATATTTGAGCAAAATGTCATTGACGCTGCTATGCATGCAGCTAATATGATTCCCAATACTAGGCATGACCGTGGGCACATTAGCAACAACGGCACCAAATTAAGCTATTATGTCCTAGTTATGATTAAGGGAAGGAAACTTATAAAAAGATACCTGAAAAATCATCGTGATCGGGCTGCTAAACTGGTGCTCAACAGATTGACCAGAGCAATCAAAATTGTCATTAAGGAAGCTAAAAACAGAAATATAGATAGGTTAATCAATCATATTGATCCTAACGATAGATATTGTTGGAGTGGTGGCGTCGCCGATAAGCAAAAAGACCGGGTTGTAATTTCCTCGTCTTTATTTCTTAGATTAAAGCTGTGTTGCTCGTATAGCATTAGTAATAAGATGTACATATGTCTCGTCAGTACCAGGAGTGGCAAGTGACAAGTACTCGCGAGACGAAGTAGCGGGCGCTAAGTACCGCGAACCAGTAGGAGAACTGGGTGATGTTATTAACAGAATGCTGTTAACAACATAACAGTGTGCGGTGCGGGAGGAGCAATTCTTGTTAATGGGATCTGGCATTAACATACTCCCCCCCCCTTGCAAGGATTGCAAATTAAGACGTCGTGTCCAAGCTGGAGACCTCTTGCTGTGCGGATCAAGGTCGTCAGCGGAGCTGTGACCGCCTGTTTAGGAGTCGAGGCGGAGAGACGTGCTGATCCCTGGAGATGCAGGAGCGTGTGGTGATTCTGGCCACACGTTTTGCAACGTCCCTTGCTTCGGCAGGATTGCCCGGAGTGCTCGTGAGCCAAGCAGTTCGTACAGTACTTATGTGTAAGTACCGCACGCATCCGCTTCTCCCCTGAAAGGCCCAGAAAACGCTGGCAATCCCGGAGACCGTGGGCTCCTGGGCACACGCGGCACTGGAAGGAATTGGTACCGCGTGGCTTGCTGCTTTCTGATGACGGCGTCTTTATCTGGAAGATCGAATGAGTTGGAGGTAGAATTACTTGCTCGTTAGGACACAACATGGAGGTTAGTTTGACAGCACAAGGAGGACGAGGATC
The DNA here is from genome assembly GCF_054131065.1 of Drosophila arizonae. Lineage (NCBI taxonomy): Eukaryota > Metazoa > Arthropoda > Insecta > Diptera > Drosophilidae > Drosophila > Drosophila arizonae. The sequence continues at coordinate 23,694 of NW_028315217.1, forward strand.
GGGTTGGAATGATGGGCCTGAATGAAGAATATCATTCAGTGCTGGACGAAGAGCCTTGAAACCGACCCTCACTTTCGGAGTGGTGCTGTTTGGAGCTCGGAATGGAAGAGCTTCGTCAGATGATACGGTTGGCGGAGACTCAAGTTTCGCCTCTTCCGAAACGGAAACCTGAGTTGTGAAGGAGGAGACCGTTCCTGGTATCATCTGTGAATGTGGGCCTGTCAGTACCCAACCGAAAACAGTCTCCAGACCTATAAGAGGCCCACAAATATTAGGGTGATAACCTCCCTGAATGATAGTCGGAAGGATATCCGCGCCTATCAGGACATCAATTTCCGCACTCTTGTAGAACTCGGGGTCAGCTAGCTGAATTTTCGGAAGTTTGTTTAACAAGAGTTGCGGAACTGGGGACGAAGGGATGTTACCAGCCAGATTTGGAACAACGAGAGCAGAAGCCTTGATTCGCATTCTCGGTTTCAACGGAGAGCCAATATCAAAGTTGCATACCTTGTGTGCCTCAGCTGTCACTGCTTGGTTCAGGCCGGAGACCTGAGTATGCACGGACTTGAATGGCAACTTGATTTTTCGGAACAGTCGCTCAGAAATGAAAGTCGCTTCGGACCCTGAGTCGACTAAAGCACGGGCGGGATAAGTTGCGCCGAAATGGCATATATTAATCACCGCCGTGCCGAGGAGGACACCTCGTGTGTTGGCAGCCAGATACGTTTGGACGTTGGACATAACTGGAGTACGAGTCGGAGCTATAGCTGTTGTGGAGGCAGCAGCGGTCCGAAGAGTATTGTCCCTATGGAGTAGGGTGTTATGTCGACCATTGCACGTGAAACAGTTGTGAGTACTGGTACACTCTCGTAACTGGTGACCTTTAGCGAAACAGTTTAGACAAAGCTTCTTCGATTTTATGTAAGTTTCTCGTTCATGAATGGATAGTTGGAGAAACTGATGGCAGAATCGGATTGGATGATTCTCTCTTGAACACAGATCGCACCTTGTGCCGATTGTGTCCACTTGCGTTCTGAACGAGTTCAGTCGTTCGGGAAGGGCAGGGTTCGCAGATCTCGGAATTGAGTTCGGAACTTTTGGAACAGAACGGTCACCTTCCATAGCTTCAAGAGCACGAGCGCGCTCGCTAAGGAAGTGACTGACGTCCTGCCAGGCTGGGATTTCTGTTTTTCGTTTCAATGAATGCTCCCAGAGAGATCGAGTTTGTTCCGGCAAATTTGAAGTGCACAGGAACACAAGAATGCAATCCCAACTTTCAGTGGATATCTGAGCATGCTCGATTGCCGTGACACATCTGTGCATAGTGCTATGCAACTCTCTGAGAGCCGAGCCTGACTCCTTGGTGATCTTGGAAAGGTTGAGAAGAGTTTTAAGCTGGCTGTTGACTAACAGCCGCTTATTCTCAAACCGATCACACAAAGAGACCCAAGCCGATGCAAAGCCGTCGTTTGTGAGAGGATACTCTGCGACTAGTGCGTTTGCATCGCCTGCTGTTTTTGAATTAAGGTGGAACAGCTTTTCCACCGGAGTTAAACACGGATTGTTTATGTAGATCGCAGTAAAAAGATCGCGGAATGTTGGCCAGCGCAAGTAATCGCCGTGGAACACTTCCATGTCAACGGGTGGAAGGCGACAGCCTTCAGACGTGGCGAAAGGAGCGGACATAGGAGCGGGCGGTGTACTCGATGCGGAAAGTGCGTCGATCTGTACACCCAGATGGGTCGTACACCGCTCGTAGACAGTGTAGCAGTTGTCGAATTTGGCCTCCATGGCTTCAACTTCGCCACTGCTCGCCCCTTGGCTCAATGCTCTGGCACAGATCTTATATTGCTGCTCAACATCATCCCACAATGCCTTGACCCGATCTCGGCGGATCTCGAATGCTCGGAGCTGAGCCGCCTGGGTGGCGTTAGAGTCTCCGGGACCGTCAATGCGCGACTCAAACTTGATGAGCCTATCCGCAGCCGAGATGAAGTCAGACAACGACATTTTAGACGGACTTGCGGGCTTTGGACTGGATCGGGTGACGACCGGACTACGCTTGAAAGTGCTACTTGTCTGCGGTTTCCCGGACGGAATGGGTGATGCAGAGGCACTGCGCTTGATCAGACGCGAAGCTGATACACTAAGTTGCGCTCTACCCGAACGATCAGACATGGATGCTAACTAGAAGTTAGCTGCTGGAAATTTCTGATATGGAGGCAGAAATTAACTCAAAGAACAAAGTAATTCAGTTGACAAGAGCAAGAATGTTGTCAACTGAACGTAGAGCAAATTAGAAAAGAATTATTGCCTTGTTGCAAGTAAAGCGAAAACAAAGAAGAAGAAAAGGCAAAAAATTTAATTTATTTAATTAGGATAAATTAAATAATCAAATTCTTAATTTGAAATTCGACTTTGTAATTAATTATTTTAATTAGGATAAATTTAATAATTAAATTTGCTTTACAATGTCTCTTTGAAATACGATAAATACTGATCGTGACACAACTATCGTTACGAAATTGTGGCGGCCGCTGATAGCTATTGAAAATGTTATCGATACTAGTGACGATCTCAGCTGCTTGGACACAACACAAAACAACCAATTTAACAATTTAAGATTATTGTTTAGTAAATGTGTAGTGTATATGTATGTGGAAGTTGCTATTGTGAATTTATATGTTAATTGTGTTGCTGGGCTGTTTGTACGCGAGTGAAATATGAAGAAGTTTCAAGATGCTCATATGTGCATACATGAATGTATGTATGTATGAGCGTATGTTCGTACAAACAGAAGAAAGCGGACACACAATTAGCAAATAGATAAATAAAACTAGTAGAAATTAATTATTAAATTGCAAAATAAAACTATTAAAAACAACAAAGGATACTGTGTTTTATTTAATAGTTGAGCGAGGAGCATGTATATATGTATGTATACATATATATGTCTCTCTGCAGCCGGCGACTAGTTACATATGTATATGAGTACATATGTATGTATGTGCGGATGGATGAAAAGGCAGAATATGTAAATAAATTTATTAAACGATCAACAAAGGATATTGTTCTTCTCGTGTTAATAAATATTAATCGGATTTAAACACAGCTTAATACATATCTATATATATAAGAATATATACATATAGGCATGTAGTCGAAATATTGCTAGATTAGTACATATATATGTATATACAAGGGAAGGCGGATGAGAGGTGCCAGTGTATTTATGCATATATATATGTATGTACTACTCTAGACAAGAATGGGGTACTTATCTCGACGGCCGATGGAATGCTGGTGTGAAGGTGGATGAAGATCCGGCTCGAAGGACCAAATGTTGGAGTGGTGGCGTCGCCGATAAGCAAAAAGACCGGGTTGTAATTTCCTCGTCTTTATTTCTTAGATTAAAGCTGTGTTGCTCGTATAGCATTAGTAATAAGATGTACATATGTCTCGTCAGTACCAGGAGTGGCAAGTGACAAGTACTCGCGAGACGAAGTAGCGGGCGCTAAGTACCGCGAACCAGTAGGAGAACTGGGTGATGTTATTAACAGAATGCTGTTAACAACATAACAGTGTGCGGTGCGGGAGGAGCAATTCTTGTTAATGGGATCTGGCATTAACAGATATTGCATGAAGAAGTTATGGCGAGTCACAAATTTGGTAAAAAAGCAACCGATTACTGACTTACCGCTTAAAAGATTTGTTGATGTAGATCACACAACTGTGAACGAAAGACATGCCATTTGGTGTAAAACCTCTGAGGAGAAAGCAGAATCTTTTGCTCTTCATCTTGAAGGACGGTTCCGGCCTAACATAACCTGCAGTCAAGAGGATAAAGAGGACATTGAATCTCAATGCTTGCCAGATTTAGACAGTGGTAGCTTGCCTCCTGTGCAATTTCGACCTATACTTGTTCAGGAAGTTATGACCATAATCAATGATCTTCAAATTAAGAAGTCTCCTGGGTTAGACTTCATTGATAACTGGACACTCAAAGCACTTCCTCTAAAGGCACTGCTGTATTTAACTCTTATATTCAACAGTGCGCTCAGATTTGGACACTTTCCCAGCCGATGGAAATGCGCAAGAGTCAGAATGATAGTTAAACCTGGTAAGCCAGCCCATGAGCTGACTTCCTACAGGCCAATCAGCTTACTCTCAGGGCTATCCAAAATCCTTGAGAAGTTAATTATGAATAGGCTATTTGAGGTGGAGGCGTTTTGTAAGGCAATGCCTGATCATCAATTTGGCTTTCGTAGTCGGCATTCCACAGAACAGCAACTTGGTCGTGTCACTCAATTCATTATGGAAGCTTTTGAAGATAATTATTTCTGCTCAGCCGTCTATCTGGACATTTCTGAAGCTTTTGATCGTGTCTGGCACCCAGGGCTTCTATACAAGCTAAAGAAGTTACTACCAAATGTACTATTTAACATCCTACATAGTTATCTCAAAATCGTACATTTATAGTGGAGTGTTTCGATGGCACACGATCAAGTGTTAAACAAATCGCTGCTGGTGTTCCACAAGGAGGCGTTTTGAGCCCAATTCTGTATAATTTCTACACTGCGGACATGCCACTACCAGCCATATCCAGCGTTCGACGCCCAACTGCACGCATGATGCTAGGAACATATGCTGATGACACTGCAATTCTCTCGAGCAATATTAGTTTGACACATGCTGTACAACACCTTAATCAATATCTCAACACATTTCACGAATGGACCAAAAATGGTGTATCAAACTCAACTATTCCAAAACAGTTCATGTGATACATTCAATTCGACAAGTACAATATGATCATCAAAGTGTTGTCACAATTGCGGGTAATAATATTGACAACAAAACTAGCCATAGATATTTGGGCATACAACTGGATAACAAACTGTTGTTAAAAACTCATATTAATAATATAATTGGCAAGCTTAGAACGAGAACTAAAGAGTTAAAGTGGATAATTGGAGCTAGAAGTAAGCTGCCACTAAAACTTAAAATATTACTATATAAGCTGCTTATTGCGCCGATTTGGCAATATGCTCTTCCTATATGGGGCGCGCTGATATGCGAGACCAGATTTAATAAGCTGCAAGTAGCACAAAATAAAATACTTAGAGAAATAACAGGTGCACCGTGGTATGTCAGTAATAACACACTTCATATAGATCTGCAAGTAGACACTGTTGAAAGCATCTATAATAAACTGTGTTATAAATATGTGAGCCGGCTTCTTGCTCATCCCAATCCTGAGGCAAGACGAATTGGTAACTACCCGTGCATTCCGCAACGGCTGAAGTGGAAGCGTTACTCCGTGATGCTCAACAATCACTTGCAATCAAACATATTTAAGCGGAAATGGGAACTATTACAGGCCAAGCAGAGACGGGCACATGGTTGCATATATGTTGCTACTATCCCTTCTAAAAATGCAGTTTCTACTTTTAATCATCCTGTTAACTTAAATCGGAACTTCAACTCATATCAGAATATCAGTTTTAGGCGGGACGATAGTTTCAGGCAAGATACTGGCTCCAGTCAAAATAATGGTTTCAATCAGGTCGATGGCTCCAGACAAAATTCCATTCCCAGTCGAAATATTGGCTCTAGTCGAGATGTCAATCTTATTCAAATCGACGGTTCCAGACAGGATCCTGGCTCCAGTTAAAATACTGGTTCTTCCATACAGATTTTGAATCCCAAACAGGATGCCAGTCCCGGAAGAGATGACGTTTCCTGGCCGGATGCAATTCTCAATCAAGAAATCTTTACATTCACTGAAACATAATTAAACAAACTACTTTTGTATTTCACTTCACACTCACATTTGGGATCTACACACAGTAGGCGTCAACAAATTTACACAAATTTATCAAATTACTTTTGTATGTCACTTCACATTTAATGTAACACTCATTTGGGATCTACACACAGTAGGCGTCAACAAATTTACGCAAAATTTATCAAACTACTTTTGTATGTCACTTCACATCTAATGTAAAACTCACATTTGAGATCTACACACAGTAGGCGTCAACAAATTTACTATATTATACAGTAGTATAGCAGTAAATAAATAAATATAGTCAGTCAGTCTAGGGCACAGCCTTGAGCAGACCTGACTATTCAACAAAAAAAAAAAAAAAAAAAAAAAAAAAAAAAACAACAGCCGAGAAGGCCGAAACATTTTGCTGCAAGTCTTGAGCAGCGTTTTCAGCCAATCGTGACTACGCCGCCCAGTGATCTGGCCGAGATCGAGGCTCAAGTTAGCCCAGCCATCTTTGACTGCTTCAGTCTCATTTCGGCCAGTCACTGCGGCTGAGGTCATCAGTCACATCAGCACGCTAGAGAACAAAAAGCGGCTGGATTGGATCAAATTGATAATCACACCATTAAAGCGCTGCCGATGAAGGCTATTCTGTATCTCGTCTTGATATGCAATAACTCTTTTAGACTGGGTCATTTCCCCTCTTGCTGGAAGTTAGCGATGGTGAAGATGGTGCATAAGCCTGGCAAGCCTACGCAACACGTCGCATCATACAGGCCAATAAGTCTGCTGTCTGGCCTCTCAAAGATACTCGAGTATCTTATTTTGAGCCGTATGCTGGAGCAAGATACTCTTGTAAATGCGATCCCAAACCATCAATTTGGATTCCGCAAAGCGCACTCAGCTGAACAGCAATTGGGTCGAGTCACCCAATTTATTATTAAAGCGTTTGATGACCATAAATACTGCTCTGCTGTGTACATGGATATCAAAGAAGCCTTGATCGAGTGTGGCATACAGGCTTGAAGTATAAGCTCAAGATGCTATTGCCGGTTGCTCTCTACCGCATCCTCTGCTGCTATCTAACAGATCGCACTTTTATTGTTGAGTGTCACGGTGGCTGTCGCTCAGGTATTAAGCAAATTCACGCTGGTGTGCCACAAGGTAGCTTGCTTGGGCCTATCTGTACAATGTGTACACCAGCGATATACCGAGGCCAGCTTATCCGCGAGGGGACTTTGATTGCCACTTATTGCTGACGACGTCATCGTTCTTTCGGCCAGACTTTCGTCAAGCAGATGCGCTTAATCAGCAGCAAGCTTACATGGATAGATTGGCTGAATGGGCGAGCAAGTGGTGCATTACGATTAATGCAAACAAGACTATGCATATCATGCATACGCTTCGAGTTATAGCGCCATAATCAGGCTATTCGTATTGGCAACGAAACTATTGAAAATGGCACCTCACATTCGTATTTGGGCGTTACTCTAGACACAAAACTACGATTCTAACAACATGTCACTACGGTCGTTACTAGGGTCAGGGCTAGGCTTAAAAAGATAGATTGGCTCATCAATAAAGACAGTAAATTGACTCTAAGGACTAAAGTCATCATATACAAGCAGCTAGTTGCTCCACTTTGGCAATACTCGCTGCCTGTATGGGGTGCTTTGCTATCTGAGGCGCAATTCAGCCGCATTCGAGTCGTACACAACAAAGCTCTGAGAGCCATTTTCTGTTGCTCAGTACTTTGTTTCGAACGCGCGCATCAGAGCTGATCTAGAAGTTTTATCTGCGGATGATATATTCAACAATCTCTGCGCCAAATACTATGATCGACTCCGGGTCCATACCAACAACTTGGCCAAAAACATTGCCTACGACCCGTTCATCCCACAGCGGATAACATTGGCTAGATACACGAGTCTCGTAAGCATGCATTTGGCCAATGACATTGCTCTACGCACCCTAGCGACAACTACAACGGGAAGCCGATGAAATTGCTGAAAGTAGGGAGCGATTCCTTCGGCCAACGTGAGGCTCAGCAACGCAACGAAGCTGCACAAACAGCAGCCCACCAGCCGCAACGGACTACCTGTTTTCGAGGTATTGCGCCAATGCCGCGGCCACTACCACCACCATCACCACTTGCTGCCTATAGGGTCGTATTTGGATCACATAGGGATCAGAGTTAAGTAATTACACTATTAAACACAAATTAAACACTCAGTTACAATTTCAAAATTTATTTTCGGCCATACCATATATATGTGCACGGAACATATGTGATCGGCGCTTGCGCCTTAAATAGCACATTTGAATTAACTAAAAACTAACTTAAATATACGCCCTATTGGCTGTGACAGCCCACTTGGCTAGTCTCCTTGCCGTACGTTGATGTGCTCTGCAAAGAAAAAAAATTAACATTAATAATCTTTTAATGTTTTTATTAACTTATGCAAAATTCACTTACCTGCTAGTCAGCTCGCAATTAATGAAATTCGACTATTTCCAATTTTGGGCCCCTCTGCACTTTGTATGTAGCAGCTGTTTATATATAAACGACGACACTACTTCTGACAACAAAGCAAACGAGCAAGCTCACACAAATACACACACACATGCACACGAGTGACAAGAACGATAAAAATGACAACTGCAGCAGAAGCTGCAAAATGACAAGCGCACAGCCAGCAAGCGCACACCAACACCAACACGAACACGAACAGAAAACGAACAGTGAAAATACGCACAAGGTACAAAGATGGCTTACTAGAGTGCCACCATTGTTACCACACGAACTGTCGTTGCCATTACACACTCAAATACCAACAGAATAAACACACTACCTAAATTCAACATTAATGCTATATGGCAGTCGCCTTTGAAAAGGCGCTGCGTCGAAATGTTGCCTGACGATGGCGACGAGGATACTCCACATGCTGTGGAGTTACCCTTGGAAACGCCAAAATTTAAGAGCGCATTCGCCACTAGATTGCACCAAGAGGTGCGGCAGCAGCAGAAGAAGCAGCAACAACAACAACAGCGACAGCATCAGCAGCAGCTGGCAAAACGCACAAGTGCTGATCAAATTGCGTTGCAGCCTTCTAGGCGGCAGCTGGAAGTCATGCTCCCAGCCCAGCAGCCGCAAAAACAGCCACAAACGCAGCTGCAGGCGCAGCTGTGCAACAACAATATTGAGGAGCAGCAAGAAAAGAATTAGTATCGTCTCTCGAGCTCGCTCTCGCTCACAATGCTGAGACGCAGCCAGCTGAGAGGTGTGCCAAGCCAAATGAAAAAGTGTTGCAGCCTTTTGGGCTGTTCCAAAAATCTCCCAAGCAAATGCAAATACAAATGCAGACACACAAACCAACGTATCGAAAAACTCGAGAGTATAGTACTTGAGTTGACCAACTCGATTAAGGTATGGACTGGGGAAAGGCCAAATTGTCAGTCTCCAAACAACGTTGCAGCTTCGAAATGAATCCACTAAAAGTTCTTATCTGGAATGCTAACGGCATTTCAACAAAAGCTAAAGAAATTGAACTCTTCGCACACAACAACAGCGTCGACATTCTTCTTTTAACGGAGATCAGGATGAAGCGTGGAGACACTATAAAAATATATGGATATGCCTGCTACCCAGCTTTCAGACCATCACGAAATAATAACAGCGTTGGCGGAGTGGCGGTATTGGTCAGGACAGCTCTTCGCCATTTTCCTCAAAGAGTCACTGAAACCCGTAACATACAAATGTCATCTGTAAAAGTAGCTACGGCCCTGGGAGACGTGGAGTTCAGCGCTATTTACTGCCCACCAAGGGTGAGGATTGACGAAATGCATTTCATCAACACACTTCGTGCTTGCGGCCAAAGGTATTTAGTTGGTGGCGATTGGAATGCCCGCCATTGGTTGTGGGGAGACACATACAACTCACCGAGGGGACGCGAACTAGCAGAAGCCATCTCCGTTACTGGCTCTAGGATCCTTGCTACTGGTTCGCCAACCAGGTATCCATATGTGCTTCACCACACACCGTCCTGCATAGACTTTGCCCTGTATCATGGAATACCGGATTTTCGAGTAAGCATAACTCAGAGCTGGGATCTGGACTCGGATCATCTGGCTTTAGTCATTAATATTGAGACAGAAGGCATAAACGTTAACGCAAATCGCTCTCTAATAACCAGACACACAAACCTGCCCGTCTTTAGGCAACATTTAGAGAGCTCGATTCAGCTAAACACTACTCTAAACTCTGGTGAAGATATTGAGATGGCTGTCAATAGCTTCACTGAGAGCATTTATACGGCTGCTGCTGCATCAACACCTTCTGAGCCCCAGATAGGTTCCAACTATGGAATTCGACTAACAAGAGAGGCCAGGGATCTTTTGTTGCAAAAAAGAAGACTTCGTAGACGCGCAATCAGAACGCAGGACCCATGGGACCGAATCTTATGGAACCGGGCTGCTAGGCAACTACGAAATGTATTGAGAGAACTTCGAAGCAACTTCTTTGAGCAGAAGCTGGCTTCTTTGGATTATACAGTTGATGCTGGGTACTCGCTTTGGAAGTGTACCAAGTCACTTAAGAGACAACCGTTTAGGCAGGTACCAATCCGGTGTCCTAGCGGTGATCTAGCTAAGAACGAAGAGGAGCAAGCGAATTCGTTTGCGAAGCATCTAGAAGCCAGGTCACACCCTATGAATTTGCCACTGCTGATCAGATCGAAGAGACCACTGATAGTCTACAGACACCTCTACAAATGTCCTTACCCATTAGGGCAGTTAGGGTTGAGGAAATTGCTGAAGTCATAAAGTCCTTGCCGAATAAGAAAGCACCTGGTTATGACAGACTGAGCAATGCAACGCTAAAAGCCCTCCCTACTCGGGCGATCATCTTCATAGCTTTAATATTTAATGCTATGCTGAGGGTGGAATTCTTTCCTAAGCAATGGAAGATGGCAGCGATTGTAATGATCCACAAACCAGGAAAGCCAGAGGATGACCCAGAATCGTACCGCCCAATAAGTCTGCTGTCGTCACTTTCCAAAGTATGGGAGAGACTTATTGCCAATCGACTTGGCAATATCATCAGTGAACGTCATATCTTACCGGACCATCAGTTTGGCTTTAGAGAAGGACACGGAACTGTGGAGCAGGTTCACCGGTTGACGAGGCACATCCTTCAGGCATTTGATGACATGGAATACTGCAACGCAGTTTTTGTCGATATGCAGCAAGCATTTGATAGGGTCTGGCATACAGGGCTTCTCAGCAAAATCAAAAACCTCTTCCCAGCACCTTACTTCGGGATTCTACGATCGTATCTGGAGGGTCGGCAATTTATTGTCAGAGTACGGAACACATACTCGACTCCTTGCCAAATGAGAGCTGGAGTTCCTCAGGGCAGCGTATTAGGGCCGCTGCTTTACTCCATTTACACGGCCGACCTACCCTCCCCTAGCGTGCGCCACATGGAGAATCCTGGCAAAGCCCTTCTCGCTACTTACGCAGACGATATAGCGGTGCTCTACAGCTCAAAATGTCCCACTGAGGCTGCGAATGGAGTGGAGAGCTACCTAAACACACTAGTAGCATGGTGCAAAAGATGGAACATGAAGATTAACCCACGCAAGACCACCAACACTTGCTTCACCCTAAAAACCTTCATCAGCCACACCCCGCCTATACGTTTAGATGGCGAAACACTTGATCAACCTTCGCAGGCAAAGTACCTTGGCATCACCCTTGACAAGCGTCTAACATTTGGTCCTCATCTTAAGGCAGTGGCTAGGAGATGTGGGCAACGCATGCAACAACTGCGGTGGCTGCTCAACAGACGCAGCACCATGTCACTCAGAGCTAAGAGAGCGGTTTATGTCCACTGTATAGCCCCAATTTGGCTCTACGGTGTGCAGATTTGGGGAATATGCGCAAAATCAAACTATAAACGCATACAGGTCCTGCAAAATCGTGTATTGCGGCAAATTACAAACTGCCCATGGTATGTGCGCGGCTCAACTCTACATCGAGATCTGAAACTGTTTACTGTGGAGGAACAGATTGGGAGACACACTAGTCGATATAGTGACAGACTGGCTAGACACCGGAGCAGACTAGCGAGAAGATTGCTTCCTGCGAGACCACTAAGGCGATTAAAACGCTTGGGTTTTGCCAAAAATATGAGATAAGTCGTTAGGGATACTTGTAAATATATATTTGTAAGTCCTCCTGAATACATCAGAAGGTTAGGTGTTATATAAAAATTCGAATTGTGTTGTTAAGGTACTAAACTTGCATTGTACAGATTCAGCGCTTAAAATATATATACAAAAAAAAAAAAAAAAAAAAAAAAAAAAAAAAAAAAAAAAGACACACATGCATGCCTGCGCTTCTGACTCTGCTCCCAAACAGCAACAACAACAACAGCAGCAGCAACAACAACAACAACAACAGCAGCCAATAAGAATACCGCCAATATTCTTGCCACAAATGGATGACATTCTGTCACTAACCAACAAGCTACAACGCCATCCAGCAGTCGGCAGATTCGTGACTAGCGCTGCCACAAGCAGCAACAGTGCTGGTGTCACTATCCATTGTGACGATATGGCCACGCACAAAGCCATCATAGATGTCCTGGCTGCTGAGAATGTGCAGATGCACACACATCAGTCTCGCAATCAGAGAGGCTATCGAGTTGTAATTAAAAAATTACACCACTCGATACCCTGTGATTGGCTGAGAGCTAAGCTGTCGGAGTTGGGCTTCGTGGTGCGCTTCGTGCGCACCATGAAGCATCGCTTCACCGGCACGCCACTCAATGTTTTTGAGGTGGAGCTACAGACAATGCCCGATGGCAGCCACCTCAAAATATGCGATCTGGACATGATTAGCAACCAAATGGTGCAAGTGGAGCGGCAGGCGAAGCCAATTGATCCAGCCCAATGCCATCGCTGTCAGGCATTCGGGCACACAAAAAATTATTGTCGCCGCCCTTTCCGCTGCATGAAATGTGCTGGCCCCCACCCATCCACTGAGTGCACCAAAGCACGAGATGCTCCAGCAAAGTGCCACAACTGCGGAGGGGAGCATGTGAGCTGTTATAAAGGCTGCCCAAAATATAAAGAAGCTAGAAATAAGCTGCTAGCCGTTAAGCACTTGCCGGCAAACAAACTGCAAAAGCAACAACAGCATCAACAACAGCACCAACAGCAACAACAAACTGAGCAGCGGCATCAACAGCAACCACAACCTGTGCGACAAACAACAAGACAACAACAACAACACCAAAAACAACTAACACTAACGCGACAGCCAAAACTGCAACAGCAACAGCAACAACATCAATCACGACAACAACAAAGCACAAACAAAAAAACGCCATTAAATCCAGGCACAAAGCGCAAGCTGACATATAGCAGCGTGGTGCGTGGATCGCATAATGCAACACAACACCAACAACAAGAACAACTACGACAAAGACAGACGCGACGACAGAAACACCAGCAGCAATCCCAAACGCCAACTACAAAGCCCACCAGCCACACCGCTAACACTAACACACAGAGATACTCAATAAACAACAAAGCAAAACAAGTAAGAAAACTCTAGTCGAGAGTGCTCGACTAGATACTACCCTGAACCCAACAAATAAAAATGCTCATTTAGTATGGCTGAAATTTCAATTTCGATGTATTTAAAAATATAAATAAAATACCAAACTCATTTAATAAAATATAAAAATATTTTGAAATAATTAAAAAAAAATTAACATCAGTTGCATCGACCGGGATTCGAACCGCGACTCCTCGGTCGAGCGTCATGCTGCTAACACACTAGGCCACCTCACTCCTGCTAGTGGCGCTGGCAAAACTCAAATAGATTCACTGCTGCAGCGCCATCTACCAAAACTAAATGAAACTAACTGCTGATGTGATTCTAAGAATCTGCTAGAATAACCAAACTATTAAAAACTCACATAAAGTATAGTTAAAATTTCAATTTCGGTGTATTTAAAAATATAAATTAAATAGAAAACGTATTTATGAAAATATAAAAATATTTTGAAACAATTTAAAAAAAAAAACATCAGTGTTGCACCGATCGGGATTCGAACCGCGACTTCTTGATCGAGCGTCATGCACCTAACACACTAGGCCACCCCACTCCTGTTGGTGGCGCTGGCAAAACTCAAATAGATTCACTGCTGCAGCGCCATCTACCAAAACTAAACGAAACTAACAGCTGATGTGATGTATTTGTTGTAGCTGCTGCACGTGCGTTTGTTAATTGGCCAAATATTTGATTATTTTTTATTAATTTTTGACTGAACGGAATTTAATGAAACTTTCAGCATATGATCTACATATTATATTGAATATTTGAGAAATTTGAAAAAAGAAAAATCATTCACAATTAGCTATAAAGGCACCTGATTTGAACTTGAATGTTTTTACTCGATAAAAACATAACGGGATGATTTATCGAATTTTAAAAGCAAACTCGACGTCCGCGCTGTATATACGGTCATTTAAAAAAAAAATTCAAGTCTCTAGCTCTTATATCTTCGGAAATCGACGCGTTCAAACATACGGACAGACGGACAGACGGACAGACGGACAGACGGACAGACAGACAGACGGACAGGGCTAAATCGACTCAGCTCGTCGCCCTGATCAAGAATATATATACTTTGTGGGGTCTGCCACGCCTCCTTCTGCCTGTTACATACATTTCAACAAAACCATTATACCCTGATTTCCCATTTTCAATGGGTTCAGGGTATAACAACTACCAACTACAACAATCATATCAAATGGACGTAATCCAGCAGCAAGGCACCTGGCTAGGCTGCAACAGCAGCTAAAGGATGAGCAGGCCAGGTCAAGTAGCCTTGAAAAGCTGCTGGATCAAAACAAGGCCATGTTCGAGCGACTAGAAAAACAAATGGAGCAAATTATGATGATAGTTACTTCTTTATTAATGAAAAATAAACAACAAATACAAATCACAAGTACAGGCGAAACAATCCAGCGAATCCCACAGAGGACTCCAGAGCGTGACGAAGTCGTCCCCAGAGAGCTGATGGATCTCAGCGCTGGGTACGAGGCAGCTCCAGCAATGATGTCACCGAGCTGGCGTACCAGCTCCACAACGTCCAGCATAACCACGCCAACGAGCGTAGCCGTATACTAAAATGAGAAAACAACCTTACACAATATACACTCACCTGCAAAACGGCTAAAAATCCACCGAAGATGATCAGCAATGCTTTTAACTGTCCCTGGATGCGCTAATAAACCTACCTGAAACGAGAAAAGTACAAAGAATCATCTAATTAGTAGCTAAATAAAAACTAGCAAAAGTTCACAATATACACTCACCTGCAAAGTGGCCAAAAATCCAACGAAAATGATCAACGAGGCTTTCAACTGTCCCTGGAGATGCTAATAAACCTACCTGAAATGAGAAAAGTACAAAGAATCATCTAATTAATAACTATCTTGAATTGAGCAAAAGTTCACAATATACACTCACCTGCAAAGCGGCTAATAATCCAACGAAGATGATCAACGATGCTTTTAACTGTCCCTGAAGACGCTAATAAACCTACCTGAAACGAGAAAAGTAAAAAGAATCATCTAATTAGTAGCTAAATAGAAACCAGCAAAAGTTCACAACATACACTCACCTGCTAAGCGGCCAAAAATCCAACGAAGATGATCAGCAATGCTTTCAAATGTCCCTGGAGACGCTAATAAACCTACCTGAAACGAGAAAAGTACAAAGAATCATCTAATTAGTAGCTAAATTAAAACTAGCAAAAGTTCACAATATACACTCACCTGCAAAGCGGCCAAAAATGCAACGAAGATGATCAGCAATGCTTTTAACTGTCCCTGGATGCGCTAATAAACCTATCTGAAACGAGAAAAGTATAAAGAATCATCTAATTAATAACTATTTTGAATTGAGCAAAAGTTCACAACATACACTCACCTGCTAAGCGGCCAAAAATCCAACGAAGATGATCAGCAATGCTTTCAAATGTCCCTGGAGACGCTAATAAACCTACCTGAAACGAGAAAAGTAAAAAGAATCATCTAATTAGTAGCTAAATAGAAACCAGCAAAAGTTCACAACATACACTCACCTGCTAAGCGGCCAAAAATCCAACGAAGATGATCAGCAATGCTTTCAAATGTCCCTGGAGACGCTAATAAACCTACCTGAAACGAGAAAAGTACAAAGAATCATCTAATTAGTAGCTAAATTAAAACTAGCAAAAGTTCACAATATACACTCACCTGCAAAGCGGCCAAAAATCCAACGAAGATGATCAGCAATGCTTTTAACTGTCCCTGGATGCGCTAATAAACCTACCTGAAACGAGAAAAGTATAAAGAATCATCTAATTAATAACTATTTTGAATTGAGCAAAAGTTCACAACATACACTCACCTGCTAAGCGGCCAAAAATCCAACGAAGATGATCAGCAATGCTTTCAAATGTCCCTGGAGACGCTAATAAACCTACCTGAAACGAGAAAAGTACAAAGAATCATCTAATTAGTAGCTAAATTAAAACTAGCAAAAGTTCACAATATACACTCACCTGCAAAGCGGCCAAAAATCCAACGAAGATGATCAGCGATGCTTTTAACTGTCCCTGGAGACGCTAATAAACCTACCTGAAACGAGAAAAGTATAAAGAATCATCTAATTAATAACTATTTTGAATTGAGCAAAAGTTCACAATATACACTCACCTGCAAAACGGCCAAAATTCGACGAGGATGAACAGCGATGCTTTTATCTGCCCTTATAGAAGTTAATAAGCTTACCTGCAAAGAGAAAGATCAAAAGTTCATCTAATTAATAACTAAACCATAACTAGCAAAAACTTAAAATACATACTCACCTGAAAAACGGCAACAAACTTGACGAGGATGACTAACGACGCTTCTATCTGCCCCTGGAGATGATAATAAGCTGACCTGCAACGAGAAAAATAAAAAGAACTCACAAATTAACAAAATTAAACAACAAATAACAAAACGGAAAACAACACAAAATGCACTTATCTTAAAAACGGCGAAGCATCCATAGAAGGTTTCCAATTAACGACCCTGAAACAAGAGAAAAACAAAAATCAAATAAAAACAGCAAATTAATACAAAAAAAAGAAAAAAATAAAAATTAAAAAAAAAAAAAAAAAAAGTTAAAACAGCAAAGAAGAAATATAATAAAAGAGAGAAAAAAAAAAAAAAAAAAAAAAAAAAAAAAAAAACCATATACTATTTCTATTTTATTATTGTTAAAAAGAAAAAAAAAAAATTTATAAATAAATAAAAGAGAGAAAAGAAAAAAAAAAAAAAAAAAGCAAAATAGCACTTATACACATCTTATTTGCACCACTAATGAAATATTTTCATTTCTTTCACATCCAATACACACAATGTACACAATTGATATGTACAAATGTATGTAAGCGTATGCAAGCTAATGCATACGCTGTACTCACCCACGACTACTGCAACAACTGGATGGCGCTGCAGACGGGAGGGGGTCAGGCAGCTGGACTGGCTGCGCTTCCCTCCTCTCCTACGCCCCACTTGACGACGATCTCCAGCCCGATGCTTCATCCCCATTGGACCCTCATGGATTCCAGCGACCACCTGAAAAGATAGAAAAGAAAAAAGCCAATTAATTATTAATTATTAATATATGTAAACCAAATGTATGTTATCTCCTAAGTCTTTCAATGTTCTTGCAGTCTTTTGAGTATTCGTATCCCATTTCCGCATGGCGCCTGCGTGTGACCATAGTCGGATAAGTCAGTACGCTAAAAAAATGCTAAAAATACCAGAAATCTGTAAACTAATTTAGCATAACGTAACACAAAACAACTACGGCATCCGATATGTTATCGGGCCAAGTAACATTGATAGCAAAGTGCGATAAACGCAGCAATTCAAATTCAAAATAGTTGCTTAGATTGAGTAATAAGTTGAATTGTGTTAAGAGTAAATGCTAAGAGAAAATTTGTAACTGCCGCTTCACGGCAGGCAATTGGCTGGCGCATACTCCACTGCCGTCTGTGCGAGAGCTCGGACCTGTTCAGCCTCGCTCGGTGTGCGCGCCGCGAAAGCACCAGCCCAAACAGGAAAAAAAAAAAAAAAAAAGCAAATGCAAATGCAAAGAAAAGTAAAAGCAAATAAATTAAATTCAACAAAATAAAAAGTGATTTTTTATTGAAGTGGTGCTGCAAATAAAAATAAAAAAAGGACAAACAAATTAAAAAAGAAAATTAACAATAATTAAAAATAAAGTGACGACAAATAAATTATTAAATTAATTTATTTAAAAAAAAAAAAAAAAAAAACAAAAAAACAAAAAAAAAAAAAAAAGAGGAAAAAAAAGGGGTGAAAAATTATAACAATTAAAACAAACAAACAAACAAACAAACAATTGCAACTAATAATAAAAAGCAAAAAAACAGAAAAAGAAATTAAAGTTGACAAGTGGGAAAATGGCGACGATGATGGACTCTTCTGATGAGTCGGAGGCCACACGGGAGTTGTTCCGTCGCTGGTGCGACATCGCCGATATTCCAGCCATGGAGGAGCGCACTCTCGTTAAGGAGATGCCGCCTGGGATCATCTCCGACATATTCACCCAAATGGACAAGATCGCTGGAGGTGAGTACTCTTGTACTTCGACCCCGACTAGCGACGCTAAAGCAAAACAAGTAAGAAGGCTCCAGTCGAGACTGCTCGACTAGGAGATACCCTGAACCCTCCAAACTGATATTCTAATCATTCTGGACTTCTTTTATGCACACATACATACACATGCACGTATAAGCACGCGCTTTGCAAACTGCGCAGCTAGCAGCGGCTGCGCTTGGGCTGCACTGCAGTGTGGGCAATATAACGAGAATTTATTTGTTGAATAATTTCTTTTGTAGACATACGATCTTAATGAAACTTTTAGAGCGTAATCATATGGCTTAAATGTGTGTACATTTCAAAGCACAAGTCTCTAGTACTTGAAATGCGTTTTTTACAAATTGGGGGCGAAGGGGGCGTGGTATCCAAAATCTGTAAATTACAAAATCTTTGTATCCATTAACTTTATATACAACGCAAATTTGAAGTCTCCAGGTCTAAAAGTGTTCAAAATAAGCTGAAAAAACATTGTCGATTTTTCGATTATTCTCGATAAAAAAGTTATCGGATGAGTTATCGAAAAAATAAAGCAAACTTGTACTGCCTATGGTATACACGAGTATGCTTGCCAAATTTCAGCTCTCTAGCTCTTATATCTTCTGAGATCCTTTTGCTCATACGGACGGACGGACGGACGGACGGACGGACGGACGGACGGACGGACGGACGGACAGGGCTATATCGACTCAGCTCGTCGTCCTGATCAAGAATATATATACTTTATGGGGTCTGCGATGATTCCTTCTGCCTGTTACATACTTTTCACAAAACCATTATACCCTGATTTCCCATTTTCAATGGGTTCAGGGTATAAAAAGCGCAAGCCAACACACACACACCAATGCATTATGGCATACCGGTGCTGGAATACAGTGAAAGTGACAGTGAGAGCGCAACCGTTGTGAATAGTGTGCGTGCGCAAATACACACGCACACACACACGGATACAAACGCTGCAGCAGAAGCAGTCGCGCTCTCACACGCTCACTCTCACTCTCACACTCACACTCACACTGACACTGATGATCCCTCTAAATCACTTGCCGCCAATAATGACAACAACACCTTGACACACAACCCCAAGCAAGCGCACACAATCACACACACACAAGCAAAAAGCACCAATGACACGACGAATGCTGACGACGACGGCCAACATAGAAACAGAAAAACCAGCAACAACACAGCGGTGCAAAACACGGACGACACTACTCTGACAACAAAGCAAACGAGCAAGCTCACACAAATACACACACACATGCACACGAGTGACAAGAACGATAAAAATGACAACTGCAGCAGAAGCTGCAAAATGACAAGCGCACAGCCAGCAAGCGCACACCAACACCAACACGAACACGAACAGAAAACGAACAGTGAAAATACGCACAAGGTACAAAGATGGCTTACTAGAGTGCCACCATTGTTACCACACGAACTGTCGTTGCCATTACACACTCAAATACCAACAGAAATAAACACACTACTAAATTCAAACATTAATGCTATATGGCAGTCGCCTTTGAAAAGGCGCTGCGTCGAAATGTTGCCTGACGATGGCGACGAGGATACTCCACATGCTGTGGAGTTACCCTTGGAAACGCCAAAATTTAAGAGCGCATTCGCCACTAGATTGCACCAAGAGGTGCGGCAGCAGCAGAAGAAGCAGCAACAACAACAACAGCGACAGCATCAGCAGCAGCTGGCAAAACGCAGAAGTGCTGATCAAATTGCGTTGCAGCCTTCTAGGCGGCAGCTGGAAGTCATGCTCCCAGCCCAGCAGCCGCAAAAACAGCCACAAACGCAGCTGCAGGCGCAGCTGTGCAACAACAATATTGAGGAGCAGCAAGAAAAAGAATTAGTATCGTCTCTCGAGCTCGCTCTCGCTCACAATGCTGAGACGCAGCCAGCTGAGAGGTGTGCCAAGCCAAATGAAAAAGTGTTGCAGCCTTTTGGGCTGTTCCAAAAATCTCCCAAGCAAATGCAAATACAAATGCAGACACACATGCATGCCTGCGCTTCTGACTCTGCTCCCAAACAGCAACAACAACAACAGCAGCAGCAACAACAACAACAACAACAGCAGCCAATAAGAATACCGCCAATATTCTTGCCACAAATGGATGACATTCTGTCACTAACCAACAAGCTACAACGCCATCCAGCAGTCGGCAGATTCGTGACTAGCGCTGCCACAAGCAGCAACAGTGCTGGTGTCACTATCCATTGTGACGATATGGCCACGCACAAAGCCATCATAGATGTCCTGGCTGCTGAGAATGTGCAGATGCACACACATCAGTCTCGCAATCAGAGAGGTTATCGAGTTGTAATTAAAAAATTACACCACTCGATACCCTGTGATTGGCTGAGAGCTAAGCTGTCGGAGTTGGGCTTCGTGGTGCGCTTCGTGCGCACCATGAAGCATCGCTTCACCGGCACGCCACTCAATGTTTTTGAGGTGGAGCTACAGACAATGCCCGATGGCAGCCACCTCAAAATATGCGATCTGGACATGATTAGCAACCAAATGGTGCAAGTGGAGCGGCAGGCGAAGCCAATTGATCCAGCCCAATGCCATCGCTGTCAGGCATTCGGGCACACAAAAAATTATTGTCGCCGCCCTTTCCGCTGCATGAAATGTGCTGGCCCCCACCCATCCACTGAGTGCACCAAAGCACGAGATGCTCCAGCAAAGTGCCACAACTGCGGAGGGGAGCATGTGAGCTGTTATAAAGGCTGCCCAAAATATAAAGAAGCTAGAAATAAGCTGCTAGCCGTTAAGCACTTGCCGGCAAACAAACTGCAAAAGCAACAACAGCATCAACAACAGCACCAACAGCAACAACAAACTGAGCAGCGGCATCAACAGCAACCACAACCTGTGCGACAAACAACAAGACAACAACAACAACACCAAAAACAACTAACACTAACGCGACAGCCAAAACTGCAACAGCAACAGCAACAACATCAATCACGACAACAACAAAGCACAAACAAAAAAACGCCATTAAATCCAGGCACAAAGCGCAAGCTGACATATAGCAGCGTGGTGCGTGGATCGCATAATGCAACACAACACCAACAACAAGAACAACTACGACAAAGACAGACGCGACGACAGAAACACCAGCAGCAATCCCAAACGCCAACTACAAAGCCCACCAGCCACACCGCTAACACTAACACACAGAGATACTCAATAAACAACAAAGCAAAACAACTATTAACTACAACAATCATATCAAATGGACGTAATCCAGCAGCAAGGCACCTGGCTAGGCTGCAACAGCAGCTAAAGGATGAGCAGGCCAGGTCAAGTAGCCTTGAAAAGCTGCTGGATCAAAACAAGGCCATGTTCGAGCGACTAGAAAAACAAATGGAGCAAATTATGATGATAGTTACTTCTTTATTAATGAAAAATAAACAACAAATACAAATCACAAGTACAGGCGAAACAATCCAGCGAATCCCACAGAGGACTCCAGAGCGTGACGAAGTCGTCCCCAGAGAGCTGATGGATCTCAGCGCTGGGTACGAGGCAGCTCCAGCAATGATGTCACCGAGCTGGCGTACCAGCTCCACAACGTCCAGCATAACCACGCCAACGAGCGTAGCCGTATACTAAAATGAGAAAACAACCTTACACAATATACACTCACCTGCAAAACGGCTAAAAATCCAACGAAGATGATCAGCAATGCTTTTAACTGTCCCTGGATGCGCTAATAAACCTACCTGAAACGAGAAAAGTACAAAGAATCATCTAATTAGTAGCTAAATAAAAACTAGCAAAAGTTCACAATATACACTCACCTGCAAAGTGGCCAAAAATCCAACGAAAATGATCAACGAGGCTTTCAACTGTCCCTGGAGATGCTAATAAACCTACCTGAAATGAGAAAAGTACAAAGAATCATCTAATTAATAACTATCTTGAATTGAGCAAAAGTTCACAATATACACTCACCTGCAAAGCGGCTAATAATCCAACGAAGATGATCAACGATGCTTTTAACTGTCCCTGAAGACGCTAATAAACCTACCTGAAACGAGAAAAGTAAAAAGAATCATCTAATTAGTAGCTAAATAGAAACCAGCAAAAGTTCACAACATACACTCACCTGCTAAGCGGCCAAAAATCCAACGAAGATGATCAGCAATGCTTTCAAATGTCCCTGGAGACGCTAATAAACCTACCTGAAACGAGAAAAGTACAAAGAATCATCTAATTAGTAGCTAAATTAAAACTAGCAAAAGTTCACAATATACACTCACCTGCAAAGCGGCCAAAAATCCAACGAAGATGATCAGCAATGCTTTTAACTGTCCCTGGATGCGCTAATAAACCTATCTGAAACGAGAAAAGTATAAAGAATCATCTAATTAATAACTATTTTGAATTGAGCAAAAGTTCACAACATACACTCACCTGCTAAGCGGCCAAAAATCCAACGAAGATGATCAGCAATGCTTTCAAATGTCCCTGGAGACGCTAATAAACCTACCTGAAACGAGAAAAGTAAAAAGAATCATCTAATTAGTAGCTAAATAGAAACCAGCAAAAGTTCACAACATACACTCACCTGCTAAGCGGCCAAAAATCCAACGAAGATGATCAGCAATGCTTTCAAATGTCCCTGGAGACGCTAATAAACCTACCTGAAACGAGAAAAGTACAAAGAATCATCTAATTAGTAGCTAAATTAAAACTAGCAAAAGTTCACAATATACACTCACCTGCAAAGCGGCCAAAAATCCAACGAAGATGATCAGCAATGCTTTTAACTGTCCCTGGATGCGCTAATAAACCTACCTGAAACGAGAAAAGTATAAAGAATCATCTAATTAATAACTATTTTGAATTGAGCAAAAGTTCACAACATACACTCACCTGCTAAGCGGCCAAAAATCCAACGAAGATGATCAGCAATGCTTTCAAATGTCCCTGGAGACGCTAATAAACCTACCTGAAACGAGAAAAGTACAAAGAATCATCTAATTAGTAGCTAAATTAAAACTAGCAAAAGTTCACAATATACACTCACCTGCAAAGCGGCCAAAAATCCAACGAAGATGATCAGCGATGCTTTTAACTGTCCCTGGAGACGCTAATAAACCTACCTGAAACGAGAAAAGTATAAAGAATCATCTAATTAATAACTATTTTGAATTGAGCAAAAGTTCACAATATACACTCACCTGCAAAACGGCCAAAATTCGACGAGGATGAACAGCGATGCTTTTATCTGCCCTTATAGAAGTTAATAAGCTTACCTGCAAAGAGAAAGATCAAAAATTCATCTAATTAATAACTAAACCATAACTAGCAAAAACTTAAAATACATACTCACCTGAAAAACGGCAACAAACTTGACGAGGATGACTAACGACGCTTCTATCTGCCCCTGGAGATGATAATAAGCTGACCTGCAACGAGAAAAATAAAAAGAACTCACAAATTAACAAAATTAAACAACAAATAACAAAACGGAAAACAACACAAAATGCACTTATCTTAAAAACGGCGAAGCATCCATAGAAGGTTTCCAATTAACGACCCTGAAACAAGAGAAAAACAAAAATCAAATAAAAACAGCAAATTAATACAAAAAAAAGAAAAAAATAAAAATTAAAAAAAAAAAAAAAAAAAAAAAAAAGTTAAAACAGCAAAGAAGAAATATAATAAAAGAGAGAAAAAAAAAAAAAAAAAAAAAAAAAAAAAAAAAACCATATACTATTTCTATTTTATTATTGTAAAAAAGAAAAAAAAAAATATATAAATAAATAAAAGAGAGAAAAGAAAAAAAAAAAAAAAAAAAGCAAAATAGCACTTATACACATCTTATTTGCACCACTAATGAAATATTTTCATTTCTTTCACATCCAATACACACAATGTACACAATTGATATGTACAAATGTATGTAAGCGTATGCAAGCTAATGCATACGCTGTACTCACCCACGACTACTGCAACAACTGGATGGCGCTGCAGACGGGAGGGGGTCAGGCAGCTGGACTGGCTGCGCTTCCCTCCTCTCCTACGCCCCACTTGACGACGATCTCCAGCCCGATGCTTCATCCCAATTGGACCCTCATGGATTCCAGCGACCACCTGAAAAGATAGAAAAGAAAAAAGCCAATTAATTATTAATTATTAATATATGTAAACCAAATGTATGTTATCTCCTAAGTCTTTCAATGTTCTTGCAGTCTTTTGAGTATTCGTATCCCATTTCCGCATGGCGCCTGCGTGTGACCATAGTCGGATAAGTCAGTACGCTAAAAAAATGCTAAAAATACCAGAAATCTGTAAACTAATTTAGCATAACGTAACACAAAACAACTACGGCATCCGATATGTTATCGGGCCAAGTAACATTGATAGCAAAGTGCGATAAACGCAGCAATTCAAATTCAAAATAGTTGCTTAGATTGAGTAATAAGTTGAATTGTGTTAAGAGTAAATGCTAAGAGAAAATTTGTAACTGCCGCTTCACGGCAGGCAATTGGCTGGCGCATACTCCACTGCCGTCTGTGCGAGAGCTCGGACCTGTTCAGCCTCGCTCGGTGTGCGCGCCGCGAAAGCACCAGCCCAAACAGGAAAAAAAAAAAAAAAAGCAAATGCAAATGCAAAGAAAAGTAAAAGCAAATAAATTAAATTCAACAAAATAAAAAGTGACTTTTTATTGAAGTGGTGCTGCAAATAAAAATTAAAAAAGGGACAAACAAATTAAAAAAGGAAATTAACAATAATTAAAATAAAGTGACGACCAAGTACGTAAACTGGAACCTAGAAGAAGACCATGAGTGGACCACAATCGGAATCCTCATCATCAAATACGTCGCCAATATCGGTTGGGAGGGACCTTGACATGGATGTATCATACATCATGCCTTCTGGCAGCGATTCTGACGACACCGTGACCGAGCCCACAGTAATCTTTGTCAACAAACAAAGTGCCTCCGCTGACGATGGAACGCAGCAAGCGCCCACGGACGCACTTGCTCCTGCTAAGCAAACAGACTGTGAGTACATACTGTCGTTATTATCTGACT
This sequence comes from Drosophila arizonae, assembly GCF_054131065.1. NCBI lineage: Eukaryota > Metazoa > Arthropoda > Insecta > Diptera > Drosophilidae > Drosophila > Drosophila arizonae. Next base: position 49,272 of record NW_028315217.1, read on the forward strand.
CGGATATGTCCATTGAGGCGTGTGAAGGCTCACCACTCAATGACACTAGATTTCTGTCAGAGGATGACGAAGCACCTGCAGAGACGCAATTATCAAATTCTGACTCGGCGCCAGAAGAAAATTACATGATGCCGCATATTCGCAGCTTGTATGTAAAGAAAAACGCGCCAAAAGATGTAATAAAGGAAAAAAACTGTAATAAAAAGCCTCTCCCATTATTTCACCAACCCAAAGAAAATGAAAAAAAACTCTCTCCACAAAAAAAATCTCAAAGAAACACACCCACACATGCATACACTCACACAAAAGCTCAAACCACTAAGACGAAAACTGACACAAAAGTAAACGCAAACAAAAACTCAAATGCAAACGCAATCATAACTGCAAACACAAACATACTCACACAAACATACACTCACACAAAAACTCAGACCACTAAGACGAAAACTGACACAAAAGTAAACGCAAACAAAAACTCAAACGCAAATGCAACCATAACTGCAAACACAAACATGAACGCAAACACAACCACCAACACTTGCATTAGCAAATGCGGACCTAATGAGAAGCAACCGAGCACAAATACAAGCACAAACACAAGCGCCAGCACAAATAAGAACACTAACGCAAACATAAACAAATACACCACTAATGCGAATCAAAGCAGTAAAAAGCGAGAAACTTCCCCCCTGTCTCTACAGAACAACCAGATAAGGAAGCAGTGCCAAGCTGAGCAGCAAGCAGTGCAAACTGAGATTGCACAAAATAAGACGGCGCATAACACATGCGCAAAAAGACAACTGCTGCCAATGCTTGCGCAAATGGTCGACATACAGACAACTACTGCTACATCAGTCTCAAAACTGGAAGACAACAGTATCAAGGTACAAGGGTGGCTTACAAGAGTCCCTCCCTTGCTTCCTCATGAACTTCCTCCCCCCCCTCATAAAAGAAAGGCACCAACAACAACAGCAGCAACTAACTGGCAATCTCCGTTGAAAAGAAAGTGTATCTCAATGGAAAGCGACGACGATACACAGGAAGAAGGGTTTAATGAGTTGTCTCTCACTGAGATACCACTAATAACTCCAAAGTTCAAGAGCAAATTTGCTACTGAACTATATCAAAAAGCAAGAAACCAACAACGAAACAAACAACACAGCACATACACAGAGAAACTGACGCAGGCTCAGAATATGAAGCAACATGAGCAACATAAGCAACAACTAACACAGCGGCAACCCAATATGAATGCCGCTGTCCACTTGTCCCTCCCCGCCCCCAAGACTGCCCCTGCCCCCCTTCAACAAAAGCAAATAAAGATCCCCCCTCTATTTCTACCCCTGGTCCCTGATATTATGCCAATACTGCAAAAGCTACAGGACAATCCATTGATCAAAAGATTTAGGACAAAAGCCACTCCTAGCAATGGGCTGCGCATCCAATGTGAAGACATTGAATCATATAATGCTGCTAGGTCCACACTGGAAGAAGATGGAATACATCTGTACACCCACCAATTGCCCAGCCAGAAGGGTTTGCGCATCGTAGTGAAGAACATCCACCACTCCACTCCTTGCGAATGGATCAAGAATATATTGAGCGAGAAGGGATATGTGGTTAGACACATACGCTGCGCCAGGCAGCGTTTTACGGGAAAGCCGTTAAACCTTTTTGAGGTAGAAATACAACCTACTGCAGATGGCAGCCACTTAAATATTCTGAGCCTCAAAGAATTAAGCAACCAGGCAGTGAGAATCGAACGGCAAGCCAAGCCAGTAGATCCTCCACAGTGCCATAGGTGCCAGGCGTATGGCCACACCAAGAATTATTGTAGAAGGCCATTCAAGTGTATGAAGTGCGCGGGCGATCATGCCTCCACAGATTGCACAAAACAAAGAAACACCACACCCAAGTGCACCAACTGCGGAGGAGAGCACATAAGTAGCTACAAAGGCTGCCCATCCCTCAAGGCGGCCAGAAGTAAACTCTCGTCAGTTCGTGCTATCGCAGAAGTAAAACGGATGAAGCAGAAGCGGTTAACGGACGAGATGCCACTTGATGGGCAGCGGAAGGCAGTAGATGTGGCCAGCAGCTTACCACAACATCCAGGCCAGTCTCCCGCACTCTCACACAGCCGGGTCGTTCGCAGCGGTCTGGATGTCCACTCGAGCCAGCAGAAACAGCATCAGCAACAGCAGCGAAATAAAACAACAAAAGCAGCAGTATCCCCTTCAGACAGTGATATGCAAAATACTGCATCACCAGCAAATCCATTCAAGGCTTCGCATATCTCCTTACGCCCACAGCCAGTACTGGGCAAACCCCAGCACAAACGACCAGCAGGCGCCAAGGCAACAAAAAAGGCAAAAATAAATAGCCAATTGCCTAAGGTGGAGGCAAGCGGCGTCATCAATAGAGGCCCATCGAGCAATCTTGCTGAAAAGCACCTGGCTTGCTTCCAAAATCGACTGCGTGAAGAGCAGCAGCGTAATCAGCAACAGCCGCCACAACCCGACTACCTAACCATGTTCAATAAGCTAGAAAATAAAATAGACCAATTAATAAATGTTATGATGCGCTTTATTGAACACCAAGCTGCTAGCAGTACATTACCAGCACAACCCCATTAACAGCAAGAACTACTCCAGCAGGCATCCAGACAAAGGAATGCAAGCAGCATAGCCTCCATGGAGCTTGACACAGCCAATGACATGCCAAATGACGACTAGAGGTACTCCTATCCAGGCTCGCAATGACAGCTACGGCAGCCCCCTGAATGCCAATCCTCTCAAAATTGCATTCTGGAATGCGTGTGGTGCGAGCAACAAAATGCCAGAAATTGAGCTCTTTATGAAAAAAGAAAAAATACAGTTAATGATGCTGATTGAAACCAGGACAGCACCAAACTCTACAGCACTTGACGTACCTGGATATATCAAGTATGTAGCCACTGATCCCAACACAACCAGAAGAGGCGGGGTCGCAATCCTGGTCCGCTCTGACGTCAAGCATACTGCTCTACAACCAATCTGCGAGGAATACATCCAAAGTGCCCCAATAGCACTGGTAACTGAAAAATCAAACAAAAGAGAAATGATAATCGTAGCGCCAGTCTATTGTCCGCCCACATTCAAATGGTCCAGTAATCACTACAAAAGATTGCTCAATCACTTTGACAACTTATCAGGGGAAACTTCATCAAACTTCATAGTATGCGGCGACTGGAATGCAAAGCACTCTTGGTGGGGCAATCCACGCTCATGTCAGAGAGGCAAAGCGCTCTTCGAAGCTGTCCAGTCACGAAGGCGCTTCAACATTCTTGCAACCGGAGGCGCAACACACTTCCCATACGCTCGCCGCAGACGCCCATCGGCCATTGACTTTGCTGTCTATGGCAGCATGAATGGCATGCACATGGACATACAATCCACAACTGACCTGGACTCAGACCACCTCCCGCTGAAAGTCGACCTGTTCGCTACAAGTCAACAGCGAGCAGAGAACCCAGCTAATAGGTCCACGCGCCTCAGGATTCCAGAATCGAGAACAAGGCAATTCCAAGATGCACTGGATAGGCTGATACATCTAAACACTGAGATCGGATCCAGAGCTGACGTTGATGACGCCATTGAGGTGTTCCTACGCAATATCCAAGAGGCTGCCGTTCTGTCAACTCGCAATAATACTAATGGCAGCGCTCCGCATGGCCGTGGCAGTCGTTGTCGTCACCAGACCCTGGTACTGGATGAGCCCACAAAATTGCTCCTCGAATGGAAGCTGCGCTGTAAAAGGATTCTAATTGCCAGACGAACTCCAGAGGCAAGAGCGCAGTACAGAGCGGCCCAAAATCGTCTCAAAAAGGCCCTCTGGAAATTAAAAAATCAGAACATCAATAAGCAGTTTGAAGGCATCAACACCAACGACCAGTACAGCATGAGGAAACTGTGGCGACTTACGAAGATGATTAAAAGACAACCTCAGCCAAACTTCCCTCTATGCCTGAGCGCCCCGCCATCAGCCGCACTGCCACCAGCTACTCAGCCACCAAGCAGCCTGCAAAAATGGACCAAAACAACCGGTGAGAAGGCTGAAGCTTTCACCACACATCTTGAAGAAAGATTCTCACCTGTATTTGTCAATACGCCCGACGTCCAAACAGCAGTACGCAACGATCTGAGGCTGATTAAGCAGGTGAAAAAGCAGCAACAACATCACACGCGCCCAACCAGGCCAATAACAATGGTCGAACTGAGGGCTGTCATCGCTACTCTCGAGTCAACCAAAGCACCTGGGGATGATAAAATTGATAATAAATTGATTAAACAATTATCGCAGAAAGCACTGTTGTACCTCCTATTAATATACAACTCAATGCTACGACTTGACTACTTCCCCAGCAAGTGGAAACATGCAATAGTTACTATGATCCAAAAGCAAGGCAAGATGTCCTCTGACGTTAAATCATACCGCCCGATCAGCCTAACCTCTGGATTCGCCAAAATATTCGAAAAGCTGCTGCTCACCAGACTCTTCGAAGTCGAAGATTTTGCTAAAGCGATGCCATCACATCAGTTTGGTTTCAGGCGGAAACATGGCACTGAACAGCAGCTGGCCCGGGTGACTCAGTTTATACTGCGTGCCTACGAGCGCAAACAGTATTGCTCCGCCGTCTTCATTGACATTGCAGAGGCTTTCGACAGGGTATGGCATGAGGGCCTACTACTAAAGTTGGCCAAGTTACTGCCAATAAGACTATTTAATATACTGGAGAGCTACTTAGAGAACAGGACATTCGTCGTCAGCTGCAACGGCGTTACTTCTAGGGTGGGCCGTGTGTCTGCGGGCGTGCCACAGGGCAGCGTTATGGGCCCCATTTTGTACACTATCTTCTCCTCGGATATGCCACTGCCTTCCCAAGAGCATACGAATCGGATTGGACTGCCACAAGAGGAAATGCTGCTGTCCACTTTTGCCGACGACACGGTCATCATGAGCGCAGCTGATCTGCCGGTTATGGCTGTTAGAGCCAATGAGAGGTACTTGCAACATTTTGAGAAATGGACTAAAAAATGGGCCATTAATCTTAATGCCAATAAGACAGGCCATGTCCTATTCTCTCTAAGGCAAGCAAATCGGAGAGAATTGCAAGTAACTCCTAAAGTCTTTGGGAAAGCGGTCCCATATAAATGCTCGCACACATACTTGGGCATAACTCTGGATAGGAAACTGAACATGAAACAACATGTGGCAAGACTAAGGGCAAAAATCAGAACGAGAGCAGCAAAACTAGACTGGATGATTGGCCGAGACAGCTTACTGGCCAAGAGCTGCAAAGCTGTGCTAATCAAGCAACTCATTATGCCGCTGTGGCAATATGCCCTGCCTATTTGGGGTGCCCTCACAACTGAGTCGCAGATCACACGCATTCAGGGCATGCAAAATAGAATAATAAGAAGAGCGCTGCGCGTGCCCTGGCTCACACGCAACGCCGCTATAAATCTGAAGTATGGATTCAAAACAGTTGCAGAGGTTTTTGAACAGGCAAGTAGTCGTCTTGCCAACTCCTTGGCTGTCCACTGCAACCCTGAAGCAAGAGGCCTTATAGAGAATCCATATGAGCCGCAGCGGCTCCTCAGGCCGAGATATATGAGACAGCTGCAAAGCCATATACTCCCACTCCAGGCACTAGGCACTCAGGCTACGCAAACTACCAGCAACAGCAGAAGACCAACGATTCCCCTACCTACACTGATTCGTCTTGAAGCGGAAGAGCTGCAACGACAAGAGGCGGACAGACAGGCAAGCAACAGGGCGAAGCGACTTCATGAGCTACGAACTGGCCCTCCACCGAGCAGACTTTGCGAAACTCTAATAAACAGATACAGGAGAGACTATAGAGACGGGCGTATCACCAGAGAGGCGGCAGTAGCACGTGTTCAACGTCAGCCGCTAGCCATTAAGAAAATCATCGTACCTGACTATGATGAAGATCAAGATGACGACCCCCTGGCGTCAGCAACAATAGCTCCAGCTCCAATGCTGATAGCCACAGCGGCAGTCCTGGTATCGTTGGCATCAAATCCAACAACGACGACAGCGCTAGCAAATCCAAATCCAACTCCAGCGATGACAACAACTGAAGAGGCTCAAAACGCGGCGACACCAACTCCAGCGGCTGCGGCAGCACCAGATACAACTCCAACGCTGGAAGCGGCTATACTGCAACATACCTCTGCAGCAACAACTTCAGTGATGATGGATGCACTAGCGGCCTCAACCCCAAGTCAGACAACGGAGGCGTCACAAACCATGATGGCCACCACGACAATTGCGGCGTCAATATCTACTCCTACAGCAATGGATGCTATGCCTGCAGCAGTCCTACCATCATCGACTGCTTCCATACTGGCTACGGACCAGCTGAGTGATACAGCTGAACAAGAGGCGCTGCTTGATGAGGGGCTGAAAGAAATTAGAACCAGATTAGAACATGCCCTGGATGCTGATGAAAAGAGGACAGAGCAGCAACTAAGAGAGGTTCACCCCTCGTACTTACGTGCGCATGCATTGGCGAGACGTATGCGACACCAAGGCTGTGGCATGCAGTCGACATTCCGGCTCGTCCATTGGACACTAATTGCAGGCCTGGTGACAGTGCCTGCACATATTATGCTAGCTGCGTATGCTCTTTCTTTACAGATGTTGCCCTGCACTGCTGGAAGATGCTCGAGGCGGCCACTTCGTCCCCATATGATGGGGCCATGCTCCTTCCACTTCTTGTGTCCGCCAGAAGTGACGATGACAACGATCGCGGCGAATGCGAATGCGACTGCAACAACGGTACCGCCATCAATAGCACCTCAAAGAAGAAGAAGAAGAGGGAGAATTAGAATGCGTACTCCAAATTGCTGCGCCAACCAGCCAGAACAGCCATCAAACCAACCAATGCGCAGGCTGCTGCCTGGAATGAGAACTCATCCCGCCACCGGTGATGTGGCTGCTCCTGGGCCAATGCATACAGCTAGCGCTACACTGGCTGCATAAACTGCACTGCTACCAATAGCTTGCCTTGGCGGCCGCATTCCCACAAACATGCGGATTGCAATAAAGAGACGCGGGAGTAGCATAACTCCTGTGGCGCTGCCATATTCATCCTGAGTCGTAAGCTGCCTAAGTGGAGGAATGGATCAATGATGACTTACTTGCTGATAAACTTCAACGATGTGGGGTGCCCAGAAAGCATGCAAACTCCCGGCCAGAGGTTGGTTGTCCTGTCGAGTGCTGCCCAGATCCTGAAATAGAAAGATAAAGTATATATTAGCCAAATAAATGCAATTATATTATTAATAGTAATATACTAATCTAATTGTAATGTTTGTTCGATGCAATAATAGCCAGCACGTGTAATTAAGTGTGACCAGATCACACATAACATGTAAATAATAGAAAATAAGACAAATTTATCGTGTCCCACTTTTATCGAAATGTTAAGCTAATGTTAACTGCTATCGAAACGTTAATAGTTAAAAACGTTATATATTTTAAACCCAAAGCTATGACTTGCTGTTACCAAAATTCAAAAAAGTTGCTACTGTATTAGTAATAAGTTGGATTATAAATAAAAATAAAAAAAAAAAAAACAAACTGCACTGCTACCAATAGCTTGCCTTGGCGGCCGCATTCCCACAAACATGCGGATTGCAATAAAGAGACGCGGGAGTAGCATAACTCCTGTGGCGCTGCCATATTCATCCTGAGTCGTAAGTTGCCTAAGTGGAGGAATGGATCAAAGGAGACTTACCTGCTGATAAACTTCAACGATGTGGGGTGCCCAGAAAGCATGCAAACTCCCGGCCAGAGGTTGGTTGTCCTGTCGAGTGCTGCCCAGATCCTGAAATAGAAAGATAAAGTATATATTAGCCAACTAAATGCAATTATATTATTAATAGTAATATACTAATCTAATTGTAATGTTTGTTCGATGCAATAATAGCCAGCACGTGTAATTAAGTGTGACCAGATCACACATAACATGTAAATAATAGAAAATAAGACAAATTTATCGTGTCCCACTTTTATCGAAATGTTAAGCTAATGTTAACTGCTATCGAAACGTTAATAGTTAAAAACGTTATATATTTTAAACCCAAAGCTATGACTTGCTGTTACCAAAATTCAAAAAAGTTGCTACTGTATTAGTAATAAGTTGGATTATAAATAAAAATAAAAAAAAAAAAAAACAAACTGCACTGCTACCAATAGCTTGCCTTGGCGGCCGCATTCCCACAAACATGCGGATTGCAATAAAGAGACGCGGGAGTAGCATAACTCCTGTGGCGCTGCCATATTCATCCTGAGTCGTAAGCTGCCTAAGTGGAGGAATGGATCAATGGAGACTTACCTGCTGATAAACTTCAACGATGTGGGGTGCCCAGAAAGCATGCAAACTCCCGGCCAGAGGTTGGTTGTCCTGTCGAGTGCTGCCCAGATCCTGAAATAGAAAGATAAAGTATATATTAGCCAACTAAATGCAATTATATTATTAATAGTAATATACTAATCTAATTGTAATGTTTGTTCGATGCAATAATAGCCAGCACGTGTAATTAAGTGTGACCAGATCACACATAACATGTAAATAATAGAAAATAAGACAAATTTATCGTGTCCCACTTTTATCGAAATGTTAAGCTAATGTTAACTGCTATCGAAACGTTAATAGTTAAAAACGTTATATATTTTAAACCCAAAGCTATGACTTGCTGTTACCAAAATTCAAAAAAGTTGCTACTGTATTAGTAATAAGTTGGATTATAAATAAAAATAAAAAAAAAATTACAAATAAGCTCTCTGAACTAAAACAGTATCTAATTAAGCATCAGATAGATATAATGCTTGTATCTGAAACTCATCTTACTGACAACGACAGCACTGCAATTGACGGATACATAATGTACTTAGCAAACCACCCTACAAATAGGCGCAGAGGTGGCGCGGCAATTATAATCAAGCAAAATATTTGCCATTATGCTATGTGCTGCTCATCCTTGGACACGTATCAAAGCGTTGAGGTATCAGTCAGCTTGCAAAACGGCAAGCACGTAAATATTGTGGCCATTTACTGCCCTCCGCAAGTTAGCTGGTCGGATCAAGACTTTAAAAATCTGCTTAAATCCCTGGGCGACATCTTTATAATAGGCGGGGACTGGAATGCGAAGAGCCAATGGTGGGGCAACGCCAGATCCTGTAATAGAGGCAGAACATTAGTCAATTGTATATTACAAGAAAATTGCAATATCTTGGCAACTGGGTCACCAACACATTTCCCATTCAACTCGCGTCAAACTCCGTCGGCCATCGACTTTGCGCTCTTCAAAGGCATCAGACGGGATTTGCTAGCCATCTCTGATTCGTTTGAGCTCAACTCCGATCATCTACCTTTGCTAGTTCAGCTGGTCGAGAAGCCAATCATCAGTAAAGCAAAAGGCCACCTACTGAATATGAATGCAAATGTTAGTAAATTTCAAAACTACTTGAATGACAGAATCTTGCTAAACACTGATATCAACAATGCTGATGATGTTGACGATGCCGTTGATATATTTGTCAATAATATCAAAGATGCTGCAAACTTTGCTAATGCTCAATGTCCACGCAAGATATCTATGTCTAGATTCCGAGTAAGAAAGCAGACTCTCCAACTGATTGAGGCCAAGAAGCATATCAAACGCTTTCTTCTTCAAAGCCGAAGTCCGCTGGCGAAGCAGCTCTGCAACAGACTCTCAAATCGCATCCACAAAGATATCCAAGCTGCAAAACGAAAGTACGAAGAGGAGTTATTCAGTTCTATTGACCCCACAGATAGATATAGCATGCAGAAACTATGGCGACTCACAAATGAGATTAAACGGCAGCCTGCTCCAAATCTGCCTCTGCTGAAGTCCTGCAGTGGCAATGGCTCAAATGCTCGCAATGTATGGTGCAAGACAACAGCAGAAAAAGCTGAAGTCTTCGCTGATAGCCTTGAACGGCGATTTAAACCTCTCATCTCCACGTCGCCTAGTGACTTGGCTGAAATTGAGGCGCAAATAAGCCAATCATCCTCGTCTTCTTCGCTCTCATTTCGGCCAGTCACAGCAACAGAAGTCATCAATCATATTAGCACACTGGAAAAGATGAAAGCAGCTGGTTTAGATAATATTGACAACCACACAATAAAAGCGCTGCCAATGAAGGCAATACTATACCTTGTTTTGATCTGCAACAACTCGTTTAGATTTGGTCATTTCCCCTCTTGCTGGAAGCTAGCAATGGTGAAGATGGTGCATAAGCCTGGCAAGCCTACGCAACACGCCTCATCATACAGGCCAATAAGTCTATTGTCTGGCCTCTCTAAGATTCTAGAGTACCTTATTCTGAGTCGAATGCTTGAACAAGATGCCCTTATCAACGCTATTCCTAGCCATCAATTTGGATTTCGCAAGGGTCACTCAGCTGAGCAACAGCTGGGGCGTGTCTCACAGTTTATACTGAGATCATTTGAGGATCAATCGTATTGCTCTGCTGTCTACATGGATATTAAAGAAGCATTTGATAGAGTATGGCACACAGGCCTGAAATTCAAGCTTAAGATGCTCTTGCCTGATGCTCTATATCGAATGCTGTGCTGTTATTTGTCAAATCGCTCGTTTGTTGTTGAGTGTCATGGAGGATGTCGCTCAGCGATTAAGCAGATACACGCTGGAGTGCCGCAAGGCAGTCTGCTTGGGCCAGTACTGTATAATATATACACTAGCGACATCCCTAGACCTACATATGAGTCTGGAAACAAAATACTTATTGCCACTTATGCTGATGACGTCATTGTCCTCTCAGCAAACCGTGTGCAGGCAAACGCTCTAGCTCAGCAACAGGCCTACATGGACAAACTGGCTCAATGGGCAAAAAAGTGGTGCATTACAATTAATGCTAGTAAAACTAAGCATGTCTTGCACACTTACAGGAACACACTGCCGTATCAGGCTATTTGTATTGGAAATGAGGCGATTGAAAATGACACTTCTCATCCGTATTTGGGTGTCATGATGGATTCAAAGCTGAACTTCACTAGTCACGTCACTATGGTTGTCACGAGGGTTAGGGCTAGGCTGAAAAAGATAGATTGGCTTATTAACAAAGATAGTAAATTGTCTCTTAAAACTAAAACTATAATTTACAAACAGTTAGTTGCCCCACTGTGGCAATATACTATACCTGTCTGGGGTGCACTCCTGTCTGAAACTCAGTTTGATCGCATCAGAGTCATACAAAACAAAGCACTGAGAACTGTATCTGGCGCTCAATATTTTGTTTCAAATGCTCGCATCAGATCCGAACTTGGTGTCTTATCTGTGGATGAGCAATTTAATAATATCTGCTCAAAGTACTACGAGCGACTACGAGTACATAGCAACAATGAGGCTAGAAGCATAGCCCATGATCCGTTTGTCCCACAGCGACTAACAATGCCCAGATACTCTAGCCTCGTCAATACTCACCTGGCTAACGAAATTGAAATGCGCTCTCAGCGACAGCAGCGAAGACAAGCTGAAGAAGATGCGGAATTCCGTGCTAGTTATCTTCGCCGTCATCCTCCGGTGTATGGCCCGATTACTTTCCGTGAGCACAGTCGCAATATTGTGAGTGCGAGGCTCACTAGATCGTATCCAGCTTCAACACGCAACACAAGCGAAAACCTTCGCAGAATAGCAGCCCGACGCAGATACGAGGCTCTTCGCAACAATGCAGCTCGTCGCAACGACGCTCCACCAAATGATGCTGCCACACACTCATCCTCTTCAGGGGTGGCCCTCAACATAGGCAACGCAGCTGCCTCACAGTCGCGCCTGCCAATCTTCCAGCAACTGGCGCCGTTGCCACCCACTACAAGCACTTTGCGCACACACAACACAAATCCAGACAACCCTCCGGCTGAGCAAAGCGGGTCGTCTTCAAGCAACTGATTGCAGCATATACGCTAAAAAAGAATATGCAATTCAATTAGAATTCAAATTGGCCATCAGTATATGCAACAACTCACCTGTAAATTGGATCGACTGCACATATCCTATAAAGGGTATTCTAGCAAATAAAACTCAAATTGGATATTTATATTCAATTAAAGTTTTATTTTGCATGTATAGGCATACATGCAGTAAACAAATACTACAGTGCACTGACTAATATCAACACAAACGCACTTAACTAAACTAGCGGCACTACTCGATGTTTGGGACGCGGAGTCTTCTCAGCTACTTCTTCTTGTACCACTGGATGATATACTGCAAAGAAAAACAAAAATATTAAGTATCAACACTTTTATTTACATTTGCATAATTAACATAACCTTGCAGTTAGCTTGCTTTCACACACATCTCTGCCTTGTAGTGCACATACTCTCTTGTACTTGGTAGTAAGCTGCTGCAATTTGTAAAAAACAATGAATTAATTAATATTCAATTATTAATGCTTTTATTAGTATTCTTATTAGAAACATACTTTCCAGTTGCAATTTTGCAATTAATGCACTTCACTTTTCGCACCATATGCTTTTCAAACATATGTTTTGTCTTTGCATATCGATAGACAGGGATGCACAATCACTTTCACGATCGCACTTACGATGTATCTAATAAATTTTAACTAAATTAAATATGCTAAAATGAAATGAAAAACCTATTGAAAATCAAATATTGAAATGAAGACAACTATTACTATTAATTATATTACTCTTATACTACTAATACTATATTTAGCTTAAACAACCTATGGGGAAAATGACTAGACTTTGTCTTGAATTTTCTCATTCAATTGAATGGCGGCATTATGGCAGCTAATTGATCTGCGCATCTCATAGATGCAGCTGTAAATGAATTTAATTATATTAATTATCTCTACTTACATATTTATACTACTTATATTTGAATTATATTAATTATTACTACTTATATATATATATCTGTAATACTTATACTCTATCTTACTCATTAGTTTACAACTAGCAATTTAAGCATATCAATGTCATCTACTTCTGATCTGCTCTTTTATACGTACACATATATCACAATGGTGCACTGCTATCTTTTGTTGCGCTTGTGGCCATTTAAACTAATCATAGTTTCGCTAAATATCGACCGAATGTATATTTTTTAAAGTATCTTTTAGGCGCAATTTTAATTCTAAGAAAATACTATTGTCAAAGTATTGTATGAATAAAGAGCATCTCTATTTTCTCTTTTCCTCTTCATCTAGCTGCTGGACAGCTAATATGAATGAGACGAAAGGGAATATGAGATCATTAATGTGTGTTCTGTCAAGGCATACAAACAGAAAAATAAAAAGAAAATAATTAGTATGATTAGCTAAGTTAATTTAAGTTTTCCTATTGTTAGTTGTAAATATAGTTCTAAGTCACAATAGCTCTAAGTTCGCCATTCAAAATGATCGCACATCGATAACATTCATATATTACGATAGTAATGTCAATAAGCTTCTCAGCCCTGGCTGAGTAGTTCCCTAGCAACTCGAGCCCTGACTGCTCTGCGTAGCATGTTTTCAGGCGCCACTTAATTTCTAAACAAATGATACTAGGTATCGATTGAGATATTTACAGCCCGCGCCCTGCCATGCCTGGTGGTGGTGAGTGACAGGAGTGGGCAGCCCAGCCAATTGCTAGTTGGACGACAGCGAGATCGGTCGCGAGAGCGCAGCCGCCAGCAGGCACCTCACCTAGAAAATGCCAGACAGCCAGTGTATCCTACCAGTTGACTTGTCCAAATCCTGGATGCCCCAGATGATGCCGATGGATGCAGTTGATTTGCTGAATCTGTAATTGAACAGATTTCAGTAAATTGCCAATAATGATGTCCACTTACTTGCTTTGCCGATGGATGCAGTTGATTTGCTGAATCTGTAATTGAACAGATTTCAGTAAAATTGCCAATAATCATGACCACATACCTGCTTTGCCGATGGATGCAGTTGATTTGCTGAACCTGTAATTGAACAGATTTCAGTAAATTGTCAATAATGATGTAAACTTACCTGCTTCCTGCCACTAGAGGATCTGGTGATGCTGGTGCTAGTCTCCAGCAAACTCGAGATGCCTAATATTTACCATGTGTCGCTGGTCCACATTGCGGTGCCAGCAGCCATTCATCTTGTCCTGCATAATTTCCACCGATTATGCTGCCACTGACGGAAGCCGTCCGCCCCTGATGGTCCTGATGGTTTCCTCGCCTAGATGTCTCCTCACCTGTAAATAAAAAGAAAATAATTAGTATGATTAGCTAAGTTAATTTAAGTTTTCCTATTGTTAGTTGTAAATATAGTTCTAAGTCACAATAGCTCTAAGTTCGCCATTCAAAATGATCGCACATCGATAACATTCATATATTACGATAGTAATGTCAATAAGCTTCTCAGCCCTGGCTGAGTAGTTCCCTAGCAACTCGAGCCCTGACTGCTCTGCGTAGCATGTTTTCAGGCGCCACTTAATTTCTAAACAAATGATACTAGGTATCGATTGAGATATTTACAGCCCGCGCCCTGCCATGCCTGGTGGTGGTGAGTGACAGGAGTGGGCAGCCCAGCCAATTGCTAGTTGGACGGCAGCGAGATCGGTCGCGAGAGCGCAGCCGCCAGCAGGCACCTCACCTAGAAAAAAATGGTGTATCAAACTCAACTATTCCAAAACAGTTCATGTGATACATTCAATTCGACAAGTACAATATGATCATCAGAGTGTTGTCACAATTGCGGGTAATAATATTGACAACAAAACTAGCCATAGATATTTGGGCATACAGCTGGATAACAAACTGTTGTTAAAAACTCATATTAATAATATAATTGGCAAGCTTAGAACGAGAACTAAAGAATTAAAGTGGATAATTGGAGCTAGAAGTAAGCTGCCACTAAAACTTAAAATATTACTATATAAGCTGCTTATTGCGCCAATTTGGCAATATGCTCTACCTATATGGGGCGCGCTGATATGCGAGACCAGATTTAATAAGCTGCAAATAGCACAAAATAAAATACTTAGGGAAATAACTGGTGCACCGTGGTATGTCAGTAATAACACACTTCATATAGATCTGCAAGTAGACACTGTTGAAAGCATCTATAATAAACTGTGTTATAAATATGTGAGCCGGCTTCTTGCTCATCCCAATCCTGAGGCAAGACGAATTGGTAACTACCCGTGCATTCCGCAACGGCTGAAGTGGAAGCGTTACTCCGTGATGCTCAACAATCACTTGCAATCGGACATATTTAAGCGGAAATGGGAACTATTACAGGCCAAGCAGAGATGGGCACATGGTTGCATATATGATACTACTATCCCTTCTAATAATGCAGTTAACTCAAATCGGAACTTCAACTCATATCAGAATATCAGTTTTAGGCGGAACGATAGTTTCAGGCAAGATACTGGCTCCAGTCAAAATAATGGTTTCAATCAGGTCGTTGGCTACAGACAAAATTCCATTCCCAGTCGAAATATTGGCTCTAGTCGAGATGTCAATCTTATTCAAATCGACGGTTCCAGACAGGATGCTGGCTCCAGTTAAAATACTGGTTCCATACAGATTTTGAATCCCAAACAGATTGCCAATCCCGGAAGAGATGACGTTTCCTGGCCGGATGCAATTCTTAATCAAGAAATCTTTACATTCACTGAAACATAATTAAACAAACTACTTTTGTATTTCACTTCACATTCAATGTAACACTCACATTTGGGATCTACACACAGTAGGCGTCAACAAATTTACACAAAATTGATCAAATTACTTTTGTATGTCACTTCACATTTAATGTAACACTCATTTGGGATCTACACACAGTAGGCGTCAACAAATTTACACAAAATTTATCAAACTACTTTTGTATGTCACTTCACATCTAATGTAAAACTCACATTTGAGATCTACACACAGTAGGCGTCAACAAATTTACTATATTATACAGTAGTATAGCAGTAAATAAATAAATATAGTCAGTCAGTCTAGGGCACAGCCTTGAGCAGACCTGACTATTCAACCAAAAAAAAAAAAAAAAAAAAAAAAAAAAAAAAAAAAAAAAAAAAAACTCACCTGCTAGTCAGCTTGCAATTAATGCAATCCTGCTATATCCAGTATTGCGCCCGTCTGTATTCCGAATGACAGCAGCCACATAAATATAAAAAGATAATAATTAATTAATATTAATTATTAATATCATTAATTTCAATTATTTACTTGTTAATATTTAAACTTACCAATTAGCAGCATAAAATTTGCATTTAATGCAATTTTCAATCAGCTGTTTTTGTTTTGTTTTGATTATGCACCCCGATAGGCACAACGCCAGGGGTGCATCGTCACTTACTCAATTGCACTTGCGATATATCGAATGAATGTTAATGAAATCAAAACTGCTAAAATGAATTGTTAAACTATTTTTATTTAATTATCTATATTAATTATCATTTACTTTTTGTAATTTCAGCTAATTTTAGCTTGAGCCCGTATTGGAGAAAATGACCAGACTTTGTCTCGACTTTTCTCTATTATTCCAATTGGCCACTTGGGGCTATTTTTCTCTGTGCATCTTGTAGATGCTTATAAATGAAAAAAAAAAATTGAATTATATTAATTAATGCCATCTATTACTATTGTTAAACTTATATCTTACTCATCTAATTAGTCTATTGTAAGCTACTCAAGCACTTTATTGTTATTTTGAATTATCTTTAACTTGCTCTTTTTATTTGTATTTTGTAAAATTAAGCTGCACTGTTATTTTTGTGCACTTATGGCCATTTAAATTTAATCATTTAATGAAAAGTTTCGACAAATATAGTCCTTTTTAGTTTTAATTATCTCATAGGCGCTATTTATATTTATAAAAAAATGCTATTGTAAAGTATTAAATAAATAAAGAGTATCCCCGTACTCTTCCCCTCATCATGCAGCTGCAGGTCAGCTGTTCATGTACGAGAATGGGAAGAGGCGGAGATCACTAATGTGTGTTCTTTGTAGACATACGAACAGAAATATTAATTATTACTACTTATATATATATATCTATAATACTTATACTCTATCTTACTCATTAGTTTACAACTAGCAATTTAAGCATATCAATGTCATCTACTTCTGATCTGCTCTTTTATACGTACACATATATCACAATGGTGCACTGCTATCTTTTGTTGCACTTGTGGCCATTTAAACTAATCATAGTTTCGCTAAATATCGACCGAATGTATATTTTTTAAAGTATCTTTTAGGCGCAATTTTAATTCTAAGAAAATACTATTGTCAAAGTATTGTATGAATAAAGAGCATCTCTATTTTCTCTTTTCCTCTTCATCTAGCTGCTGGACAGCTAATATGAATGAGAGGAAAGGGAATAAGAGATCATTAATGTGTGTTCTGTCAAGGCATACAAACAGAAAAAGACCACAAACCATTAACTGGAAATATGACAACTAATTGCACCACTTATCTGACGAGCTGCCAAGATCCAGCGATGAAGATGATGACCATGTTGCTGCCAATCCATGTACCTGCAAAATAGAAATAAGTAGATTAAGTTGATGTTTAATGTTAAATGCTAATTTATTTCTCACTAATTGTAATTGTCTTTGTTTCACAAATGTCATTACGAATTAATATGCCAAAACTAAATTAAAAGCAACTACTGCAGCAACTAATGTACCAAATAAAAAACTAAATTCAAATAAAAACAAAAATTTTATCTACAACTTAAAAAGTGGTCATTCTGTGTGTGCATACGACTAAAAAAAAAAGTGTGACAAACTGAAACAAAATTGAAATAAAATAAATAAAATGAAATGAACTGAAAAGTGGCCATTTTCTATGTGCGTAGTTACATATTTACGTACATACAAACATAAAACAACACACAACTAGCAAGTTTCTATTTAAAACAAAATAAAACCAAAATTACAACATTAAACAACTACCAATGTGACAACTGCTACAACTTCTGTCGGTCCACCCGTCGATCCGTTTTACACTACACTACACTACACTACACTACACTACACTACACTACACTACACTACACTTCACTTCACTTCACTTGACTGCATGATCTGCTGATCCCCACCATGCCTGGATGACTGAAGAAATGCTGCAGCTGCTGCCCTTTATATAGGGCGACTGTCACTCAAATCCAAGATCGCACTCAAATTTTGAGTTCAGTGGCTCTGTCACTCTGTCATTTCGTCGCTATGTCAGTCAGTTGTACTGTTCGTCAATGACTTTGTCACTATGTCACTCGTTAATTTCGTCGCTCTGTAAATCAGTTCTACTGTTGTTCAGTGATTCTGTCACTCTGTCATTTCGTCCCTCTGTCAATCTTTCTGTTGTTCAGTGGCTCTGTCACTCTGTGATTTCGTCGCTTAGTCAGTCAGTTTTATTGTTGTTAAGTGACTCTGTCATTCTGTCACTCGGTCATTTCGTCCCTCTGACATTCAGTTGTACTGTTCGTCACTGACTCAGTCACTCTGTCGTTGTCTTTTCGTCGCTTAGTCAATCAGTCGTCCTGTTGTTCAGTGGTTCTGTCACTCTGCTATTTCGTCGCTTTGTCAGTCAGTTGTATTGTTGTTCAGTGACTGTCATTCTGTCACTCGGCCATTTTGTCGTTCTGTCAGTCAGTTCTACTGTTGTTCAGTGGCTCTGTCATTTTGTCGCTATGTCAGTCAGTTGTATTGTTGTTCAGTGGCTCTGTCACTGTGTCACTCTGTCATTTCGTCGCTCTGTCAGTCAGTCGTCCTGTTGTTCAGTGGCTCTGTCACTCTGTAAGTCAGTCGTCCTGTTGTTCAGTGGCTCTGTCACTCTGTAAATCAGTCGTCCTGTTGTTCAGTGGCTCTGTCACTCTGTCATTTCGTCGCTATGTCAGTCAGTCGTCGCTTTTTACAAAAGTGTTGGTAAGGGGGTGAACATCGGGGTGGGAGTAAATCAAAAAAAAAAAAAGCAATAAAGGTTTGGAGATATAATTTTATAACTGGTTTTCGATAAGGTTTTTTATCGATGAAAAAAGATCGGGATGAGTTATCGATTTTTAATGATAAACTCAATATCCGCGCTGTAATGACGGACATGTTAAAAAGAATTTGAAGTGTCTAGCTCTTATATCTTCTGTAATCGACGCGTTCATACATACAGACAGACAAACAGACGGACAGGCGGGCGGACAGATAGACGGATAGGGCCAAATCGACTCAGCTCGTCACCCTGATCAAGAATATATATACTTTATGGGGTCTGCCACGCCTCCTTCTGCCTGTTACATACATTTCAACAAAACCATTATGCCCTGATTTCACATTGAAAATGGGTTCAGGGTATAAAATATGCTGGAAAAATATTAGTTGCCAATAAATAAATCTGAAAAAATATAGCTGAAAAAAAAATCATTAATTAAACCTGAAACAAGTAAGAAGGCTCCAGTCGAGACTGCTCGACTGGGAGATACCCTAAACCCTCTAAGCTGATATTCTAATCATTCTGCACTTCTTTTATGCACACATACATACACATGCATCCACACGCACGCATAAGCCTGCGCTCTGCTAACTGCGCAGTAAGCAGCGACTGCGCTTGGGCTGCGCTGCAATGTGGGCAATATTATGAGAATTTATTTGTCAAATAATTTCTTTTGCAGACGTACGATCTTCATGAAACTTTGAGAGGGTAATCATAATGCTCAAATGTATGTACATTCCAAAGCACAAGTCCCTAGTGTTTGAAATTTTTTTTACAAATTGGGGGCGAAGGGGGCGTGGTATCCAAAATCTGTAAATTACAAAATCTTTGTATCCATTAACTTCATATACAACGCAAATTTGAAGTCTCCAGGTTTAATAGTATTCTAATGAGGCTGAAAAAACAAAATCAATTTTTCGATTATTCTCGATAAAAAAGTTATCGGATGATTTATCGAAAAAAATAAAGCAAACTCGTACTGCGTATGGTACACACGAGTATTCATGCCAAATTTCAGCTCTCTAGCTCTTGTAACTTCTGAGATCGACGCACTCATACGGACGGACGGACGGACAGGGCTATATCGACTCAGCTCATCGCGCTGATCAAGAATATATATACTTTGTGGGGTCTGCCACGCCTCCTTCTGCCCGTTACATACTTTTTCACAAAACCATTATACCCTGATTTCCCATTTTCAATGGGTTCAGGGTATAAAAATGCAGAAAAAATATAAGCTGTCATTAAATATGAAACAAAAATGTTTTTTCTCATATACTTACCTGATTGCCGATTGCTGATTAAAATGGGGGTCAACTAATCTGACAAGAAAAAAAAAAATTAAAAATTAAAAATAAAAAACACTCTTAAACACTTACCTGATTGCTGATGCCATTGGGGGCCCTCTAATCTGAAAAGAAAAAAGAAAATATTAAAAAACATGCCAAATCCTAAAGTAAAACATTACAAAACATATGGTATGCTTTACTAATAATATTTTCCACTTACCTCTGACATAGTTGGAAGGGTACGCGGCAGTCGGTGCATGCCAATGATTGATGTCAGTACCTCAGACACAGCCGGTCCGACTGTTGAGGCACACTGGCCACGCACAAGCGCATAAGGATGTCAATCTGGACGATGAGCTGCGCGGGACGCACGCCTACAACATATCCATAGATGACAACGATTCCAGCCGCTAACTGCAAAGAAACCACAAGCCATTAACTGGAAAGATGACAACTAATTGCACCACTTATCTGACGAGCTGCCACGATCCAGCGATGAAGATGATGACCATGTTGCTGCCAATCCATGTACCTGCAAAATAGAAATAAGTAGATTAAGTTGATGTTTAATGTTAAATGCTAATTTATTTCTCACTAATTGTAATTGTCTTTGTTTCACAAATGTCATTACGAATTAATATGTAAAAACTAAATTAAAAAGCAACTACTGCAGCAACTAATGTACCAATAAAAAACTAAATTCAAATAAAAACAAAAATTTTATCTACAACTTAAAAAGTGGCCATTCTGTGTGTGCATACGACTAAAAACAAAAGTGTGACAAACTAAAATAAAATTAACTGAAAAGTGGCCATTTTCTATGTGCATAGTTACATATTTACGTACATACAAACATAAAACAACACACAACTAGCAAGTTTCTATTTAAAACAAAATAAAACCAAAATTACAACATTAAACAACTACCGATGTGACAACTGCTACAACCTAAAATTAAATTTAAATAAAAATAACGAAAATAACACAACTTAAAAGTGTCCATTACATATGTGCGCACACACACATACACACATATACATAAATTTAATGAAAGTTAACGAGTTTTAAACCACATAAAACAAATCTAAAAGCAAATTAAACTAAATAAGTGTTAATCTACGTGTTAGTGTTGTTTTATATGTTAAATTTTAAATGTTAGTAATGTTAAACATATTAAAATAACTACTAAACGGCCACTAAGTACAAACAAAACAGACACAAACAAAGCTAATAAAACAAAGACTACAAATAATCAACAAAACTACCACAAAAACTACACACAACAAAACTATACAAGATGCCAAAAGACGCAAATAAATCATCGCCAATCTCGGTTGGCCGGGATGAAGACTTCGCCGCCGCCTACATTATGCCCAGCGCAGAGGAGCCGGACGCCGACAAGAGGATGGATAAATAAGAGGATGGATATTGGTGAGTACGCACTCCCTCTATTCCCCCCTCACCAATCACCCTTACATAAGGCGCCAAAAAAGGCGGCAAAAAAACGCGTCCTTTCGTCGCTCTGTCAGTCGTCCTGTTGTTCAGTGGCTCTGTCACTCTGTCATTTTGTCGCTCTGTCAGTCAGTCGTCCTGTTCTTCAGTGGTTCTGTCACTCTGTCAGTCAGTTGTAGTGTTCTTCAGTGGTTCTGTCACTCAGTCATTTCGTCGCTCTGTCAATCAGTTGTACTGTTCGTCACTGACTCTGTCATTCTGTCACTCGGCCATTTCGTCGCTCTGACAATCAGTTGTACTGTTCGTCACTGACTCTGTCACTCTGTCATTCTGTCGCTCTGACAATCAGTTGTACTGTTGTTCAGTGGCTCTGTCGCTCTGTCATTTCGTCACTCTGTCATTCAGTTGTACTGTTCTTCAGTGGCACTGTCGTTTTTTCGATTTGTTGCTCAGTCACTTCTGTCGGTCTGTCGGTCCGCCCGTCGATCCGTTTTACACTACACTACACTACACTACACTACACTACACTACACTACACTACACTACACTTCACTTCACTTCACTTCACTTCACTTCACTTCACTTGACTGCATGATCTGCTGATCCCCACCATGCCTGGATGACTGAAGAAATGCTGCAGCTGCTGCCCTTTATATAGGGCGACTGTCACTCAAATCCAAGATCGCACTCAAATTTTGAGCCCGTTGCATTTGAGCTTTAGTTGACTACTGGGTCTCTGCTGCTGCTTTCTAGCTTCGTGTTACTGAAATATAACTGACAAATGATTCAGTGGCTCTCTCACTCTGTCATTTTGTCGCTTTGTCAGTCAGTCGTCCTGTTGTTCAGTGGCTCTGTCACTGTGTCACTCTGTCATTTCGTCGCTATGTCAGTCAGTTGTACTGTTCGTCAATGACTTTGTCACTATGTCACTCGTTAATTTCGTCGCTCTGTAAATCAGTTCTACTGTTGTTCAGTGATTCTGTCACTCTGTCATTTCGTCCCTCTGTCAATCTTTCTGTTGTTCAGTGGCTCTATCACTCTGTGATTTCGTCGCTTAGTCAGTCAGTTTTATTGTTGTTAAGTGACTCTGTCACTTGGTCATTTCGTCGCTCTGACAATCAGTTGTACTGTTCGTCACTGACTCAGTCACTCTGTCGTTGTCATTTCGTCGCTTAGTCAATCAGTCGTCCTGTTGTTCAGTGGTTCTGTCACTCTGCTATTTCGTCGCTTTGTCAGTCAGTTGTATTGTTGTTCAGTGACTGTCATTCTGTCACTCGGCCATTTTGTCGTTCTGTCAGTCAGTTCTACTGTTGTTCAGTGGCTCTGTCATTTTGTCGCTATGTCAGTCAGTTGTATTGTTGTTCAGTGGCTCTGTCACTGTGTCACTCTGTCATTTCGTCGCTCTGTCAGTCAGTCGTCCTGTTGTTCAGTGGCTCTGTCACTCTGTAAGTCAGTCGTCCTGTTGTTCAGTGGTTCTGTCACTCTGTAAATCAGTCGTCCAGTTGTTCAGTGGCTCTGTCATTTCGTCGCTCTGTCAGTCAGTCGTCGCTTTTTACAAAAGTGTGGGTAAGGGGGTGAACATCGGGGTGGGAGTAAATTTTAACAAAAACCGAAATTGTATAAATTGCATATTGGAGACTCTAGCAATAAAGGTTTGGAGATATAATTTTATAACTGGTTTTCGATAAGGTTTTTTATCGATGAAAAAAGATCGGGATGAGTTATCGATTTTTAATGATAAACTCAATATCCGCGCTGTAATGACGGACATGTTAAAAAGAATTTGAAGTGTCTAGCTCTTATATCTTCTGTAATCGTCGCGTTCATACATACGGACAGACAAACAGACAGACGGATAGGACCAAATCGACTCAGCTCGTCACCCTGATCAAGAATATATATACTTTGTGGGGTCTGCCACGCCTCCTTCTGCCTGTAACATACATTTCAACAAATCCATTATACCCTGATTTCACATTGAAAATGGGTTCAGGGTATAAAAAATGATGGAAAAATATTAGTTGCCAATAAATAAATCTGAAAAAATATAGCTGAAAATAAAAATCATTAATTAAACCTGAAAAAAATGCAGAAAAAAATATAAGCTGCCATTAAATATAAAAAAAATTAAAAATAAACAAGCAAGAAAGCTCTAGTCGACACTACTCGACTACGAGATCCCCTGAACCCTTGGAGTAATAGATATTTCAATAATTTTTCGCGTCTATCAGCTTACACAAGAAACACGCACGCACACACACACACACACACACACACACACACACACACACACACACACACACACACACACACACACACACACACACACACACACACACACACACACACACACACACACACACACACACACACACGCATGCACGCACACACAGGCATACATACACACACACACACATACACATAACAATTACATACATATACACACACAGGCATAAACACGCATGGGCGGCAGTGAGCGCTTACTATGAGAACTTAATTGCTTAATAACTTTTGTGGACGTACGATCTTCATGAAACTTTCAGATTATGATTATAACATGGATATGCATGTAATAGCCAAAGCACAAGTCTCTAGTATTTGAAATACGCTTTTTACAAAAGTGAGGGTGAGGGGGTGAATTTAAGGGTGGGGGGTAAATTTTAACAAAAACCGAAATTGTATAAATTTCATATAAGCATACATTAAAAATTTGGAGACTCTAGCAATAAGGGTGTAGAAGATATAATTTTATAACTGGTTTTCGATAAGGTTTTTTATCGATAAAAAAAGATCGGGATGAGTTAGCGATTTTTAATGATAAACTTGATATGCGCGCTGTAATTACGGACATTTAAAAAAAAATTTGAAGTCTCTAGCTCTTATATCTTCTGAAATCGACGCGTTCATACATACGGACGGACGGACGGACGGACGGACGGACGGACGGACGGACGGACAGACAGACGGACAGGGCCAAATCGACTCAGCTCGTCGCCCTGATCAAGAATATATATACTTTGTGGGGTCTGCCACGCCTCCTTCTGCCTGTTACATACTTTTAACAAAACCATTATACCCTGATTTCCCATTTTCAATGGGTTCAGGGTATAAAAATACTCTTAAACACTTACCTGATTGCTGATGCCATTGGGGGCCCTCTAATCTG